>NC_134354.1:762893488-763045988 GCF_048569485.1 Anomaloglossus baeobatrachus
CATTCTGCTTGCTGCGGGTCCACTGGTCTTGTGCTCCCGAACTGCAATCCCTCCAGCGAATTGCAGGATCTACGACGACGTATCACAGATGCTTGTGCAAACGTGTCACCTACCATATTGCACAAAGTGCAGCAAGATACAGTATGCTGTGCAGAGTCCAGATGTGCATTGCATTTGACGTTAGCCACTTTGAGCATCAAATTAAATGAGCGCCATATGCATGACCAGCATTCAATGTTTTGGGGGGGGGGTGCATTTCTGTATGCAAGGTGTCGATTCTTATTGAATTAATGATGTCTTACAATTTTTTAATTCTCTTTTTTTCTCTATCTTGTTCCGTTTTTGAGTTAAAAATGCTAACTCCGTTGTTTTTCCACCAGGTGGTGCTATAGGTGGTTTCATTGCGTAGGGCATGGCTACTTTACTATACCTAGACACCACTTCTATGCCTATAGCTGCTGCCGTTCTCAAGTTAATGGCGGTGGACAGGATATGGGTGGACACACTGTATAATCAACATTGTTTGTACATTTGCATCATTTTTGACATTTGAAAAATAAAAAATGGTTTGCAAAAGTAATCATACCCTTTAAATGTATTTAGACTTAAAAGGGGTGTCCAATTCCTTCTTGAAAACTAGATTGCAAATCATAAATTTAAAAAAAATATATATTTACTTCATTGTAACCATGAATACTTTAGGCATAGACTGGCATTAAGTGGTAATAACCTAAACCCAATGGATATATGATTGATTTCACCAACGTTGGAAAAGAAAATCATCATTTATGGGAAAGAACCCAAACAGTCTGATCCTTGACCAAATCTTCTTTCTCCTCCTGATCACTACACTCTCGCCTGCTCAGTGGTACCATGTATCCAGTTCTGCCGGATGCCTTTATCTCACCTATGATGTACGTTCCGGCCTGCCCCATAGTACCACCTCATATCCAGTTCTACTTGACCTCAGGTCTGTTGGAGAACGCCCCTGCCTGTTCTACATTACCACACATCCAGTTTTGCCTTACCTCCATTACTTGATCAATGGTTCCTGACTAATCCATAGTACCAGATCCTTGGTTGCCTAACCATTTTGTGACTCCTGCCTTGTTGGACTATGTTCCTGCCTGGGACCAAGCGTCCACGTCTACCTTACCTCCATTACGCAGATTCTGGCATGTTGCACTGTGGTCCCATATTCCCAGTTCATTGTCCACCCTCAGTAGTTTGTTCTTACAGTGACTTTCTTGTGTGATTCCCACTTGCACCATCACTCCAACTCATTCTTGTGTCTTCTGCTTCCATCTCCACAAGACACTTTCCTGGGAAGGGAAAATTAACCTCTGTCTAAAAAACGTCTTGGCTTAAACTAAGTACCTTGAATCAAACTAACAGATGATGGAAAGACAAGGGTTATCTATATCATATTGGGTGGTCAAACTTCTCCTACTATTCGTGTTTCGTTGCTGACCCCCTTCACTCAGTATTGAACCTCCTACATGTGGCCATGGCTTTATAGACTCCACATTGACTCGTTTGGTGACTGTTTACTAAAATCTTCATCCAAAGAAAACTTTTTTTATACAGTCTGGTCTTCAGAGGAGCCAAACCAATGTCTGAATCCGCCCCCACCATAGCCTCTTCTTAAGACGTCCACATGTCTTCAGATTAGACTCCCCCGTCTCTTCTAAACACCAGGAATGAATTGATTAAAGACATCTAAGAGAGCACAATTGTTTTTGCTACCATGGACGATGGGAGTCTTCATCCTAACTAAACACAGATGTCTCACTGCGGACGAGGCCAGCATTTTAACTAATGTTCTCTTATTCGGACCCAAGAGCTGCTACAAGTGACATCTCCTCCTGGAAGAACGACAGCTCCGTCTGCTCAGTGTCATCCATGTTAATGCAGCTTGGCTGCCAATTCCTGACCTGATTGAGCTGTAGAAGGACTCGTGTCTTCGTGTCTGAGTCTGAGGTGTCAAGTGGCTTCGATCTCACCCATATTGATACGACACTAATCTTGGAGTCTAGATGTCATCTGTCTGACCTGGAATCAGCGGCGGAAGAGAGGAAGGGGGATCATCGCTAGGGGAATTTTCTAAGTCAATGTTTTCCTTCTAGTTGCGTTGTCATAATTTGTCCAAATTTATCAAAGTGTTGCACGATGTTTGATAAATTTGGTGCATCCCTTACAAATAAAACTTCTGTCTAGTGATGTTTCCCCAGTTTTTATATCATCCTCCTACGGGAATGAGAATTACAACTCTTTTGTGAACTTTTTAAAGAGTCACCATTCATCAATCTCACTTACATCTATTTGTATAGTGAACCAAACTCACTTTATAATTGTAGCAAAACAGGCGTAAAATTATAAAAAGTTGCTATTTTTAAACAATAAGAAAAAAATAAACCCTGCGGTAACATTTGGGACTTTTTGACACCAACGAATTGTCGTAAAAACCTTGTCGTAAAAAAAGAAATTCCTCCCATAATGTAAAAGTTTTCTGAAAAAAGTTACGATGATACAGGAGGACAAAAAGTTGTCACAAATAGACATTCTAAAGATGTCGGCAAGAGACAGTAAACAGAGTGATCGGAGACAAGTCATTAAGCTTTTCTAACCAGTTTTTCATGTCCTAAAAAAGTCATAAATCTTGTTGCATGCTGTTTTTCAAACTTTTTCCCATTTTATGTGGGTCTTTTAATCCGGGTCTAATTAGCCAAACAGATTTATGAATTGCAACTCTTTAAAAGTTGAAAAAAAGTCACTATAGTGTGTCACGGGGTATGTAAAGGTCGAACAGGGGCTCATAGGCTGACCCTAAGGCTGGGGCCCCTACGCTGTCCCTTTTCACGAAGATAGGCTTGATGGTAGCCAGGTCTGAGCCCCCAGAGTGACCTTGTCTCCTGTCTGAGCCCTGATACTATCCCCCCACTCTGGGAGCAGGCCGGAAATCCAGTAACCAAAAGACCACAAATAGGCATAGACAAGGGTAAAGGAAAACTTGTGCACACTGCACTTAAACACAAAGTGGGGACAGTATGTGTACTGGGGAGTAAAGCAAAAGGGGTATGGAATTAACGCACAACTGGAGGACTCACACACCACGCAAAACCACAACTTGTAGATCACCATACACACGTGGTCAAAATTGTTGGTACCCATCATTTAATGAAAGAAAAACCCACAATAGTCACAGAAATAACTTGAATCTGATAAGAGTAACAATAAATAAAAAATATATGAAAATGAGCAAATGAGGACATTGCTTTTCTGCTTCTACAGAATTTTTAAAAATATTTAACTCATGAAATAGGCCTACATAGAAATGATGGTACACTTGAAAATAACTTGACAAAGGGGACGTGTTAAATCATGGTGTGTCCACTAATTAGCATCACAGGTGTCTACAATCTTGTAATCAGTCCGAGGACCTGTATATTGAGCTACAGATACTCACTGTGCTGTTTGATGACATGGTGTGTACCACACTCAGCATAGACCAGAGGAAGCGAAAGAAAGAGTTGTCTCAGGAGATTAGAAAGAAAATTTATAGACAAGCATGTTAAAGGTAAAGGTTATAAGACCATCTTCAAGCAGCTTGATGTTCCTGTGACTACAATTGCACATATTATTCAGAAATGTAAGCTCCATAGGACTGTAGCCACATCCCTGGACATGGCTGCAGAAGGAAAATTGATGACAAATCAAAGAATGGTAATAAGAGCCCAGAAAAACTTCTAGAGATTAAAGGTGAAATTCAAGCTCAAGAAACATCAGTGTCAGATCGCACATCCATCGTTGTTTGAGCCAAAGTGGACTTCATGAAGACGATCAAGGAAGACTCCATTGTTGAAAAAAAATCATAAAAAAACCAGACTGGACGTTGCCAAACTACATGTTGACAAGCCACAAAGCTTCTGGGAGAATGTCTTATGGACATATGGGACAAAAATTGAACTTTTTGGCAAGGCACATCAGCTCTATGTTCACAGATCAAAAAATGAAGCATATCAAGAAAAGAACACAGTCCCTACTGTGAAACACGGAGGAGGCTCTGTTATGTTCTGGGGCTGCTTTGATGCATCTGGCACAGGGTGTCTTGAATCTGTGCAGGGTACAATGAAATCTCAAGACTATCAAGGGATTCTAAAGAGAAATGTGCTGCCCAATGTCAGAAAGTTTGGTCTCAGTTGCAGGTCATGGGTCTTGCAACAGGATAATGACCCAAGACACACAGCTAAAAACACCCAAGAATGGCTAAGAGAAAAACATTGGACTATTCTGAAGTGGCTTCTATGAGCCCTGACCTAAATCCTATTGAGCATCTTTGGAACGAGCTGAAAAGTCTGGAAAAGGCGACCTTCACACACCAGACAACTGGAGCAGTTTGCTCTTGAGGAGCGGCCAAAATACTTGTCGAGAGGAGCAGAAGTCTCATTGACAGTTATAGGAATTGTTTGATTGCAGTGATTGCCTCAAAAGGTTGTGCAGCAAAATATTAAGTTAAGGAGGAGGAGGAGAACGAGGGAAGGAGGAGGAGGAGGATGGAGGAGGGAAGAGGAGGAGGAGGGCGCCATCATTTCAGTCCAGAGTTTTATTATTTTTTTTTTTAAATTCTGTGGAAGCAGAAAAGCAGCAAAGTCTGACTTTCATTTGTTTATTTTCATAGATTTTTTATTTATCATTACTTTTGTCAGATTCAAGTTATTTCTGGGACCATTGTGGGTTTATATTTCATTAAACGAGGGGTATTAATAATTTTGACCACGTGTGTATTTGGTGGAATTGTGGTGCATTTTACTCTTTGCAATGACAGTCATGTTCAGCTCTATGACGCCCCACTATTGGGAGAATGGGGGTTGCTTGCTCGATGTTTCTGTACTTCTTATAGACATAAAGAGAACCTGTCAGCTTCAGGTTACAGAGCAGGAGGACCTGAGCAGGATAATGTATAAACTTGTAGGCATATTTTCACTATAACTTGTATTTCATTCAGTGACATCACTGCTCATCTTACGAGTCCAGTGGGCGGTCCACTGACAGTTCTCAGTCACTGGTTAGGACCACCCACTGGACATCTAATCCTAGAATGGGCAGAGATTTGTAAATTTGTAAATTATTGAATCTTTTCCTATTAACCTATATATCAATCTGCTCGGCTCCTCCTGCTCTATAACATGAGTTCAGATTGTGCACAGTCGGATAGGTCCCCTTTAAATGGGGTGGCAGGTCTACACCTTCCAGCTACTGAGGGGTCGGGGGAATTGTGCTGTCACATACAGGGGATATTCAGAGATTGGGCCCTGATCACTTAGACATTCATGTCATATAAAGGAAAACCCCCTTTAATTATTGTGTGTGTGGTGACACAGGGTCACTGTACCTTTAAGAGATGGGTCCCTAAAGCAGGGGGTAGGTTGGGTGTAACATTATTGAGACTGTCCCTTTAAAAGTCTGTATATAGTGAAGAAGTAATCACAGAACATTGGAGATGAACGTGTGCCGCCCCCGCGTCAGCAGTTGGGCTGCTCGTGTCCGGATCCGTAGTGGCTCGAGGGATCTCCGGACCCGAGGGTCGGGGTCACGCGACCACTCTGAATAAAAAAGGGATATTTACACGGGGGAGTATGTTTGAAGTTCGTGACGCCACCCGTGGTGTGTGGTAAGGTGGAGTACCACCGCTGCAGTTGCGAGTACTCAGTGGCGGTGGTGTGGGCAGCCAGATGTTTAACCCCTCCACGGGTAGGGGGAATGCCCCGGGACTCGATGAGGGGGCGATGGGGAGGTGCTGTTGGGACGGTAGGGGGGGTCGTTTGTGTACTCACTCAGTCCAATAACACTGACACCGACAACTGTGGCAAACCAAAGTTCTTGACACCGCTGCCGCTGAGGGGGAGCACGCCTGGGTCCCGTGTCTGTTGGTGTTGCCTGTTAGTCTGTGACCTTTGCCTTGGCACTTCTTCCTCTATTTGGTCCCTGTAGTGTGAAACTAATCGGGTCCCGCTCACCAGTATGGTTAACTGGGTGAGCTTGCTCTCAGGGTTCACGCTTGGGATTTTCTGGACCATGTGAGTGGAAAGTCCTATCCCCCTCGTTGCCCTAGTACCACAATTTTGGAGCGGGTGGAGAACGGATCTTGAAGGCTCCGTCCTCGTCGGGTAAATTGCCAGGACGCCTGAAGCTCCTTCCTGACCTAGGGTCTCCTTACCCTGTCGTGCCCTGGCCCCTGCCCGGTGATGGCACAAGGCCGCTGGCTGTCCTTCTCGACAGTCCGTGCCCCCTGCCATGATCCCCTGCGACCGGGGTCCAGCTCCTACCAGGCCCAGACCAACATCTGCCACCTAGTAGTCTCAAGGAGCCCAGCTCCAGACCTCCTCTCTCTCTCCTCCAACACTACACTCCTCCTGTGACCTCTCCTCTTGAGAGTCACCAACCCACTGACTGACTGACTGACTCCTGACACTCCTGACCCTCCCTTAACCAACCCCCCAAGTGGGCGACCCTATTCCACTCAGGCCGTCCACTGGTGTGTCTGGTGGGTGTGGTGCAGAGTGTTCCTAGAATTTTGATTATCTGTTCTTGGCAACACCAATGGATAGGGACCCGTAACCAAGGAGGAGGTGGATACTGTGCAGAAGGGCAGATTGCACAATACCCTGTGACGACCTGATAGGCCATGGCGTCACATTCCCCCTTGGTTAAACGTAGCTCGTCCCCGAGCTACAGGACATCAGAGGTTTATTATTTTTTTCAAACTGTAGAAAAAGGGTAAGAAAGATTAACATTTTTATTTACACTTTCATCCCACATTAGGGAGGCTTGTCACTTAAACGTTACCAACAGTTTAAAGAGTTCATCTCCTCAACAGTGGGACGCTACCGGTTTCAGTGGTAGCGGAGACTCAACCTGCTCCGTTGCAGCCTCTTCCCATGACAGTCCAGTTCCAATGTCCCGGATCCTGTTAACCCGCCACCCAAACAACCTGAACCCCTGGAAACCTATGGTGGGTCCATGACCAGGTTAAGGTCCCGGGCGTTGTGTTAGAGGACTCTGGTGGGTACAGGAGGTGCAACTACATACAAAACACAAGTTTGTGTTGGTCACGCCAGTCCTGTGACCGTGGTCCATATTTACTAAATATAAAAACTTAACAGTCCATGTACCGTGTGTACACATTTTAGAAATCTTCTAGCATCTGGTAACTTCTACTCTCTTCATTACAACTGGTTAATTAGGTGCTTATTTTACTAACATTTTCTATATGGAAAAAAATAAACTATGAAAAACAATAAACAAAAGCACTGATACCTAACAATTCTATGGCACCGTTAAACCACTGGTATTTTTTACATTTTTCAACACTCTTCTCTCTACCTCCGTGGAGGCTGACCAAAGTTAGCACGGGTCGACCTCCTTAACTCTGGACCCTCATCCCCCTCTGGTGGCATGGCAACACTCCCTATAGGTTCCTCGCCCTCAGTGCTAGTGTTGCTGGTAGGATCCTACGTGTGCGTGACAAGGGTACAGGTGCTACTCTAGGTGCTGGAGTGGATGCAGTGTCAGTAAGCCTTTCCTGTTCTGGTTCTTCCACAGGTTGTGGGAATGTCAACACATGGACTATTACTGCTCCATTCTGCATAGGCCAGTCTTCCGGAAAATCACCTAGAATGGTGCGGATTATCCTTTTCTTTCCTTCCACCACTGGAGGCTGGGGCTGAGCTTCATCTGCCACTCTTAAGGGCTCTGGGCACTTCTTCAGATGGTCTCAGGATACCGTAGCTGTGGTCCTTCCTTGATCCTTGCTAATCAGGCACGTCTTTTGGTTATCAAAGTTGGATGGCTGTACCACATATTGCTCCTTTTCCCACTGATCATCTAACTTGTGCAGCTTTCTCTTTCTTTTTAACACAATTTCGCCAGGAGCGAAGGGGGTTGCTTTTGCTTGTTTGTTAAAATTTCTTTCCTGACGTTCCCGGGTTTGATTCAAGCTCTCTTCAACGCACTTCTGAATCTGCTTGTATTGTATTTGGCGACGTGAGTCCCAATCTTCTCCGGGCGCGTAGGTTTCAGGCAATTCAACCTCCATCTTCAAATCCACTGGAAGTCTTCCAGGCCATGCTCTCATCAGGTAAGCTGGAGTACACTTGGTGGATCCCACTGGAATGTTGTTGTAGATGTCCACCAGGTCTGGTAGTTTTTCAGGCCACTGGTACCGCTCCTCAAGAGGAAGGGTTTTCAACAGGTTGATCACCAGGTGGTTCATCTTCTCACACATCCCATTTTTCTGCGCATGATAGGGTGTGGTACGTATCTTTTTGTACCCATACAGACTGCAGAACTCCTGGAAGATTTTAGCCTCGAATGCAGGGCCTTGATCTGTGAGGACTCTGTCGGGGTACCCATGCGGCCTACAGAAGTGTGCCTGGAATGCCTTTGCCACAGTGCTGGCAGTCAAATCTTTAACGGGTACCACCACCAAGAACCGCGAGTAATGGTCGACCATCGTGAGCCCATACGTATACCCACTCCTGCTGGGAGTCAACTTGACATGGTCCAGAGCCACAATCTCCAGGGGCTGCTTGGTGACAATCGGTTGAAGTGGTGCTCGCTGACTGGTGCCATCCTGCCTTCTCAAGGCGCAAGGGCCGTAATTCCTACACCAGGCTTCTATGGAGTCTCTTAACCCTATCCAGTAGAAGCGACTTCTCAGCAATATCTCCAGCTTCTTCCAGCCAAAGTGGCCAGCTCCATCATGGTATGCTGCCAGCACCACTGGGATATACGCCCGGGGTACCACGATCTGGCAGATCCTCTCGTGGGTCTTGGGGTTGGTTAAGCTCCTGCATAGCTTGCCTTGGTGAAGATAAAGCCGACTCCGGTCTTGCCACAATTTTCTGGCTTCCTCTGGGGCACCTGGTTCAAGACGGGCATCAGCTCGGGCCAGCAATGCTTTGACTAATTTGATTGCAGGTTCCCTGTCCTGGGCTTCCTGCCAGCCATGGTGAGGCAATGGATCACAGGTCATTTCTTGCTGATGGGCATATGGTTGAGGCCACTCCTCGGACATGGGCTGATGGAACGCAGGCAATTCAACCTCTTCCAGGTCATCTTCATCCATTCCTCTTCATCGAACAGATAGGACATCCTGGACAGTGCGTCTGCGTTGGTGTTCTTGCGACCAGCTCGGTACTTTATGACAAAATCATAATTTGCCAACCTTGCGACCCAGCGATGTTCCAAGGCTCCCAGCTTTGCCGTGTCCAGGTGAGTCAATGGATTGTTGTCCATGTACACAGTAAACTTAGCCGCAGAAAGATAGTGCTTGAACCTTTCTGTCACGGCCCATACGAGTGCCAGGAACTCCAGCTTGAAGGAGCTATAATTCTCCGGATTCCTCTCCGTGGGCCCCAACTTCCGACTAGCATAGGCTATCACCTTCTCCTTGCCCTTCTGTACCTGTAACAGGAAAGCTCTGAGCCACACATTACTGGCATCCATATACAGTATGAACGGGAGACCGTAGTCGGGATAGGCCAGGATTTCGTCCCCGGTCAGGACAGACTTCATCCACTCAAAGGAATCTTCTTGTTCCTTACCCCACTGGAATGGAGGTCCCGGGGACTTGCCATGCACCGGTTGACCCACCAGAAGGTCCTGCAAGGGGGCCGCCATCTGTGTGTACCCCTTGGCGAACCTCCGGTAGTACCCCATCAGGCCCAGGAACTGCCGTACATCTCTGACGGTTGTAGGCCTTGGCCAGTTTTGTGTAGCTGTGATCTTCTTGGGGTCCGGTGCCACACCTCCGGCACTCACCACATGCCCTAAGTACTGTACCTTTGGCTTCAGCAGGTGGCACTTAGACGGCTTGAGCTTCATCCCGTATTTGGACAGGGCGTCAAACACCTCAGCCAAGTGCTCCAGGTGTGCTTCGTACGTCTTGGAGTAGACAATGACGTCGTCCAGATACAGCAAGACTGTTTCAAAGTTGCAGTGACCCAAACAGCACTCGAGCAACCTCTGGAACTTCCCGGTGCATTGCACAGCCCGAATGGCATGCTATTAAATTCACATAGGCCCATCGGAGTAGCGAATGCAGTCTTCTCTCGGTCTTCTATTGGCAACAGCTACCTGACAGTACCCGCTGGTGAGATCAAGGGTAGAAAAGTAAGTGGCAGACTTCAAGGCAGCTAATGATTCCTCAATACGGGGCAAGGGGTAGGCGTCCTTGTGTGTAATCTTGTTAATCTGTCGGTAGTCTACACACATTCTCATGGTACCATCTTTTTTTCTCACAAGTACCAGTGGGGCGGCCCAGGGTCTACAACTCTCACGGATCACTCCTGCTTCCTTCATGCTTCTGAGCATATTTTTGGCACATTGGTAATGGGCAGGTGGTATGGGTCTATACTTCTCCTTGATAGGTGGATGAGTGCCTGTGGGTATGTGGTGTTGTACTCTTTTTATCCGCCCAAAATCCAATGGATGTTTGCTGAAGACCTGCTCATACTCCTTGACAACCCTGTAGACCCCTTGTTTGTGATGTGCAGGTATAGAGTCGGTGCCCACATGTAATACCTGACACCACTTCTCTACCGGTCCCTGGGGGCTGTCACTGGGACACTGACTAGGCTGGTTTGAGGAATCTGTTGCATGGATGTCATCTGCATTGACTACAAACAGCTTGGCTATGCTGGCGTATCTGGGTAGTGTGACCTCTTCCTCCCCACAATTCAACACTCGTACGGGCACTCTCCCCTTCTGGACGTCGACTACCCCTCTGGCCGTAAAAATGGTGGGCCAGTGCTCTGAGGGCAGGGGCTCTACCAATGCCTGGTAATCCTGTCCACGGGAGCCTACAGCTGCCCTACACCATATCATCATTTCACTCCGTGGGGGCACTACATCACCCGTATACCATCTATCTCACCTCCAGAGAGATTAACCTGTTGCCACTGCAGGAGGGCTCGGATCTCACGTTGTAGGACTCTCTGCCGTCCTGTTCCTGCAGTCTCAGACAGCTGTTGAAGCAAAAATAGTACTTCTCCCATACAATTCTCAATGACATTTGTACCTAAAATGATCTTCGGGTTCCGATCACTAGGGTCATTTTGTACCACTATGAGGCCTTGCTTCATCAATTCTACCTGGCCCACCTTAATGGTCACCTCCTTGAACCCGATTTGAGTCACTGGTAATCCGTTGACAGCATAGATGGTAAGGCTGTCATCTGGTGAGGTAAGTTCGTCATCAAGCCAAAACTTCTTATATAGTACATAGGGAATAGTCGTTACCTGGCAGCCAGTATTAAGGAGTACAGAGGTCGGGATCCCATCCAGGGTGATGGAAACGATGGGCCGTCCCCCTACATACCACCAGTCTGCTGGGCCTTGGGAGTTTATTCATGGGGATTGGCCCTTGGCCCCAGGGGTTTCCTGTTTAAAGGACAGCTCCATGCGTAGGGGCCAGTCTTGTTACACTTATAACAAACAGGTGGTCCATACTGGTCACTGCTCCGTCCTTTGTATGCCGGGGTCCGCTTCCTCATCCAGGGATCCTCTGGGCAATCGGCCTGCTGGATTTCCCTTGACGGTGGGGTCTTTGACTTGAGCTGCATCGCCTCCAAAATCCTTGCGACGTTGTTACTCAGTTGCTGTACTTGGGCAGACAAATCACTTGTTCCACTCCCAGACACTGTTAAAGGAGCTGGCTCCAGCAGTGCCAAGGCAGGGGGTTTCACTTGTAGTGGGGATGTACCAGCTTGCCAAGATGGGAGTGAAGAGTCAGGAGCCTCCTGGAGCTGCAGGGCTTTGATTGCCTGCTCTTTAAAGGTAGCAAAGTCCAAGGCTGGATGTTCCAGGGCCCACAGCCGGAGCTGCTTGCGGTCCTCCACTGACCCCAAGCCCTGCAGGAACTGCTCCACCAGCATCTTGTTCCCCTCTGGCTCTCCAACATCGTTGGTCAGTCTCAGGGTCCGCAGCGCCGCTTGTAACGTTAGGGCGTAATCCCTAATGCTGTCTTGGAGTCGTTGTTTGCAGCTGTAGAACTTCATCCTTAGTTCTGCTTCAGTGCGGGTCTCAAATGCAGCTCCCAGTCTCCTCAAGATGGCGGGTACCGAGATCCGATCCTCTTCAGTCCATGTCTCCACTTCCAATTCGGCAGCGCCACTCAGCTGCCCAAGTACTACAGACGCCCGCTGCCATCTGCTCAGGGCGTACATATCGAGTACATTACATATTTTCCTTTTGAATCCCTGCAGCGCGTCTGGTCGGCCATCATACTATGGGAGCCAGGTGGCGCCCGGCACATAGGGCAAGGTTATCGGCATTATGGGAACAACTGCTTCGGGTCCCGGTGCCGCCTCTTCTGCGACCGGAGCGGCGTCCGCCACACCAGCGTTACCCTGGTCGGCTGGAGGCAGCGCCGCCACGCTTCCATTGTCTGGCGCCGACATCTTCGCGCACCCCCTTGGTTTTCACTCAGCACTCTTTCGCACGCTGTGGCCCTCTGGGAACTTCCGGCTCCGGCCTCACACTCAGGGCGAAGAGCGTGGCTTCTGCTTCGTGTGCTTTCACGGGGAAGATGGCGTTTTGGCGCGAAAAGATGGCGTAAAATGGCGGAATTGGCGGGAAAAGGAATTTTGACTCGCGGTTTTCGGCTCTAAGGCGCACGTCAGCCAGGTAAGTGGGTCCTGCTCGAATCCTGTTCGTGACGCCAAAGGTTTCCAGTGTGTGTCGCCCCCGCGTCAGCAGCCGGGCTGCTCGGATCCGGATCCGCGGTGGCTCGAGGGATCTCCGGACCCTGGGGTCGGGGTCGCACGGCCACTCGGAATAAAAGGGGGATATTTACACGGGGGAGTATGTTTGAAGTTCATGACGCCACCCGTGGTGTGTCGTAAGGTGGAGTACCACCGCTGCAGTTGCGAGTACCCGGTGGCGGTGGTCTCGGCAGCCAGATGTTTAACCCCTCCACTGGTAGGGGGAATGCCCCGGGACTCAATGAGGGCGACGGGGAGGTGCTGTTGGGACAATAGGGGGGTGGTTTGTGTACTCACTCAGTCCAATAACACTGACACCGACAACTGTGGTAAACCAAAGTTCTTAACACCGCTGCCGCTGGAAGGGAGCATGCCTGGATCCCGTGCCCGTTGGTGTTGCCTGTTAGTCTGTGACCTTTGCCTTGGCACTTCTTCCTGTATTTGGTCTCTGTAGTGTGAAACTAATCAGGTCCCGCTCACCAGTATGGCTAACTGGGTGAGCTTTCTCTCAGGGTTCACGCTTGGGATTTTCTGGACCGTGTGAATGGAAAGTCCTATCTCCTTCGTTGCACTAGTACCCCCGATTTTGGAGCGGGTGGAGAATGGATCTTGAAGGCTCCGTCCTTGTCGGGAAAATTGCCAGGACGCCTGAAGCTCCCTCCTGACCCAGGGTCCACATACCTCATCGTGCCCTGACCCCTGCCCAGTGATGGCACAAGGCCGCCGGCTGTCCTCCTCGATAGTCTGTGCCCCTTGCCATGATGCCCTGCGACCGGGGTCCAGCTCCTACCAGGCCCAGACCATCTGCCACCTAGTAGTCTCAAGAAGCCCAGCTCCAGACCTCCTCTCTCTCTCCTCCAACACTACACTCCTCCTATGACCTCTCCTCTTGAGAGTCACCAGCCGACTGACTGACTCCTGACACTCCTGACCCTCCCTTAACCAACCTCCCAAGTGGGCGATCCTAATCTACTCAGGCCGTCCACTGGTGTGTCTGGTGGGTGTGGTGCAGAGTGTTCCTAGGATTTTGATTATCTGTTCTTGGCAACACCAATGGTTAGGGACTCGTAACCAAGGAGGAGGCGGATACTGTGCAGAAGGGCAGATTGCACAATACCCTGTGACGACCTGATAGGCCAGGGCGTCACAAACGCACAAGCAAACAGCAAGATCTTTAAAGGAAAAGCGACGATTATAGAGATTGGTGTTGTCGAACACTTTACTATACATTATTGGACCAGACAAATTAAAAATCCGACACTTTTGCGATGTGTAAAATATTTTTCACTTTTGTATAACTTTCTGCCACCACTCCTTGTGCCACTTTCTGGGTATAACTAGCACAACGAGGGTCACATTTATCCATTTTTAAGACACGCCCCATTCTCTGTAAGCCACGCCCTCCCCAGGCCAGTGTGGTGGTCTGGGATGTCACGGTGGCCTGCCTGGCTTCGTGCCCAGATGTGTACACCAATAATGAGGGAGGATGATGGGGATTGTAGTAGGAAGATTGCCGTGATGCCACCTGTGATTTGTGGCCAGATATGAGACGCCGCTGCTGTCGCTGTCCTCCGGGGCTGATGGTAATAGCAGCTGTAGATGATATCGCTCTCCGCAGGTGGAGCGGGCCCCGGGAAGGATGATGATGGGAGTAGTGATGGCGAAGGCCTTTGGTGCCGAGGCGTGGGGCTGCAGCGCCGGTAATAAGAGTCCAAGTCAGATGCTGCAGTTCCAGGTGTCTTTACTCACTCTTTGTGCCGCTCGCTCAGGTAGTACCAGTCACCCGTTGTGATGAGCCCCGTCGATCTCGAATAAGTTAGAAGCAGTCATCAGTGTTTGAAAGAAGAAAGTCCTTTGTCAGAGTTGCCCTTCCAGCCATGAGGAACCTGGGCTGAGCGCTCCATTCCAAGCCGCAGGCCCTGTGAAAAGAAGAGAAGTAGTGATGGTGTTGTGTTCCAGAACTAGTGTCCCGGGTAGACTGTCTTAAGATTGTGTGAGTTGCTCCTACTTCTACCCTAAGTGGAAACCGCCCCCCCAGGTGGCTGGCTTCAGTGACCGGGGGAAGTCCCATGCATCGTGATGGCCACCCCCCTGCCACCCTGAGCCATCCCTCCCACATCCCGTGAGAAGGCTCCTAAGCTATTTGTAAAGTGTGAATGTGGAACACCAGTGATTAACCCCCTCCTTACCCGAGGCGAATATCGCTCCTTAAATAAGGTGCAGTACTCTGTGGCGACTGGAGCCTCAGGGGCGCCACAAATTCCCTTTTAGTGACGTTCCAACAGCACCCGCCCACAAAGTATCATGCTCTCACAGTCCTCACCCAAAATGTACATTGAGCCCAAAATATCTCTCCAACCTGGGAAGGGGCCCAGGTTGGGGGGATATTTACCAGGAAGGGGCTCAGGATGGAGACATATACTGTATACCAAGGTAAGGCCTAGGATGGGAGACATATATACTTGGATAGGGGACAAATATATCAAAATAGGGCTTAGGATGGGGAACATATATACCAGGAAAGAGCCCAAGATATATAACAGGAAGGGGTCTAAGGTGGGAGTCATATATACTTGGATAGGGGGCAAATATACCAGAATGGGGCTTAGGATGGGGAAATATATGCCAGGAAGGAGCCCAGGATGTCAGACATATATACTAGGATGGGAGACATACCAGGAAGGGGCCCAGGATGGGAGGCATATATACCAGAAGGGGTACATATTTACCAGGATGGGGTGCATATATACCAGGATGGAAGACATATATACTAGCAAGGGACCCATGATGGGAGAAACATATGCCAGGATGAAGGACATATTTATTAGGATGGAAGACATATTTACCACGAAAGGGCCCAGGATGGGAGAAATATATACCAGGGTGGGAGACATATTTACGAGGATGAGATCCAGAATGGGAGAAATATACTGGGAGGGCTACATATTTACTGGGATGGGGGACATATTTACCAGGAAGGGACCCAGGATGGGAGACGTATACTAGGAAGGGACCCAGGATGGGAGACGTATACTAGGAAGGGACCCAGGATGGGAGACGTATACTAGGAAGGGACCCAGGATGGGAGACACATACAGTATGCTGGGATGAAGGGCATATTTACCATGATGGGCTTGTAGTAATCCGAGTGCAAACCAAGGATAGCAGATGATCCAGCACTTCCAGAAAAACAGGTTTTAATTTAAAGTATTAAAAGTATTAAAACATGCCCAACATGGCACAATCAGAGGAAAAACGTCCTACAGAAAAAACTTGGTTGACGCTTTTCGAAGTGACCCTTCTTAGTCATAACCTCCTTTGAAGAAGTGTTATGCTGGATCATCTGCTATCTTTGGTTTGCACTTGGATTACTATGATCATGGAGCCTAAAGTGAAAATTTGCTTGTTTTTATCGTTAGATTGCTATTTTACTCATTTATGATGTTGAGAAAACCCTTTTATTGGGCGGTAGAAGCACGATCTGACAGGGTGATCCTTGGATCAGAAAAGGTTACATACTCCTTCAGGTAAGTGAAACTTTTGGAGTATTTATCTGCTTTACATTATTATTATATATAGTGAATATTTTGAATATTTTTCCCTTTAAGAGAAATCTTATCTGCAGCCATCACATCTGATCAATGTCTCTCGGCAGCAGGAAGGGAGGATGTCGATGACTGCAGAAATCCAGAATGTAGTCAGCTCTTGGCCCCCGAGAAAACTCGTAGGTTTATTTTAAGACCGGCAGTCATGTAAATCAGTGACTCTCGGATGAAAGTCTCCGTCCTGTGTCTCTGGTGGATGATAGGAAAAGTTTCATGAAAAGTTATGACTCATGGAAGGTTCTCCCACTTTTTCTGCTTTGTCATCTGTTTCCGTGCAGACCCGCGACCTCTTCATTAAGAAGATTGCACTCTAGGGAAATGTCGCCATAGTCATCTCTTCTCACCTCTACTGACCTAAATTATGAGACCGAAAAGAACATGACTTCCAAAAAGTTTGAGACTTATTTAAAGGGACACTCCAGAACAAATTTATAAAGTTGAGCCGAGAGTGTTGCATGACAACTGGGGTCATAAATGTTTCACTCTACATGTGACATCACCAATACTTTGCAGATAACCGCGCCTCCTCACTGTGTGTGACATCACCAGTCCTCCCCAGATACCCCGTCTCCTCATTATATGTGACATCACCAGCCCTTTCCCAGATAACCCCGCCTCCTCATTATATGTGACATCACCAGCCCTTTCCCAGATAACCCCGCCTCCTCACTGTGTGTGACATCACCAGTCCTCCCCAGATGACTCCGCCCTCTCACTATATGACATTACCAATCCTTCCCAGATAACTGTGCCTCCTCACTATGTGTTACATCACCAGTCCTTCCCAGATACCCCGTCTCCTCATATGTGACATCACCAGTCCTTACCCAGATAACCGTGCCTCCTCATTATATGTGATATCACCAGCCCTTCCCAGACACCCCGCCTCCTCATTATATGTGACATCACCAGCCCTTTCCCAGATACCCCGCCTACTCATTATATGTGACATCACAAGTCCTTCCCAGATACCCCGCCTCCTCATTATATGTGATATCACCAGCCCTTCCCAGACACCCCGCCTCCTCATTATATGTGATATCACCAGCCCTTCCCAGACACCCCGCCTCCTCATTATATGTGATATCACCAGCCCTTCCCAGATACCCCGCCTCCTCATTATATGTGATATCACCAGCCCTTCCCAGACACCCCGCCTCCTCATTATATGTGATATCACCAGCCCTTCCCAGACACCCCGCCTCCTCATTATATGTGATATCACCAGCCCTTCCCAGACACCCCGCCTCCTCATTATATGTGATATCACCAGCCCTTCCCAGACACCCCGCCTCCTCATTATATGTGACATCACCAGCCCTTTCCCAGATACCCCGCCTACTCATTATATGTGACATCACCAGCCCTTTCCCAGATACCCCGCCTACTCATTATATGTGACATCACCAGCCCTTTCCCAGATACCCCGCCTACTCATTATATGTGACATCACAAGTCCTTCCCAGATACCCCGCCTCCTAATTATATGTAACATCACCAGCCCTTCCCAGATACCCCGCCTCCTCATTATATGTGATATCACCAGCCCTTCCCAGACACCCCGCCTCCTCATTATATGTGACATCACCAGCCCTTTCCCAGATAACCCCACCTCCTCATTGTATGTGACATCATGAGTTCTTCCCAGATAACCACGCCTCCTCATTATATGTGACATCACAAGTCCTTCCCAGATACCCCGCCTCCTAATTATATGTAACATCACCAGTCCTTCCCAGATACCCCGCCTCCTCATTATATGTGACATCACAAGTCCTTCCCAGATAACCCCGCCTCCTCATTGTATGTGACATCACCAGCCCTTCCCAGATAACCACGCCTCCTCATTATATGTGACTTCACCAGCCCTTCCCAGATAACCCCGCCTCCTCATAATATGTGACATCACCAGCCCTTCCCAGACACCCCGCCTCCTCATTATATGTGACATCACCAGCCCTTCCCAGACACCCCGCCTCCTCATTGTATGTGACATCACCAGCCCTTCCCAGACACCCCGCCTCCTCATTATATGTGACATCACCAGCCCTTCCCAGACACCCCGCCTCCTCATTATATGTGACATCACCAGCCCTTTCCCAGATACCCCGCCTACTCATTATATGTGACATCACCAGCCCTTCCCAGATACCCCGCCTACTCATTATATGTGACATCACCAGCCCTTTCCCAGATACCCCGCCTACTCATTATATGTGACATCACCAGCCCTTCCCAGACACCCCGCCTCCTCATTATATGTGACATCACCAGCCCTTCCCAGACACCCCGCCTCCTCATTATATGTGACATCACCAGCCCTTTCCCAGATACCCCGCCTCCTCATTATATGTGACATCACCAGCCCTTCCCAGATACCCCGCCTACTCATTATATGTGACATCACCAGCCCTTTCCCAGATACCCCGCCTACTCATTATATGTGACATCACCAGCCCTTTCCCAGATACCCCGCCTCCTCATTGTATGTGACATCACCAGCCCTTCCCAGACACCCCGCCTCCTCATTATATGTGACATCACCAGCCCTTCCCAGACACCCCGCCTCCTCATTATATGTGACATCACCAGCCCTTTCCCAGATACCCCGCCTACTCATTATATGTGACATCACCAGCCCTTCCCAGACACCCCGCCTCCTCATTATATGTGACATCACAAGTCCTTCCCAGATACCCCGCCTCCTAATTATATGTAACATCACCAGCCCTTCCCAGATACCCCGCCTCCTCATTATATGTGATATCACCAGCCCTTCCCAGACACCCCGCCTCCTCATTATATGTGACATCACCAGCCCTTCCCAGATACCCCGCCTACTCATTATATGTGACATCACCAGCCCTTTCCCAGATACCCCGCCTACTCATTATATGTGACATCACAAGTCCTTCCCAGATACCCCGCCTCCTAATTATATGTAACATCACCAGCCCTTCCCAGATACCCCGCCTCCTCATTATATGTGATATCACCAGCCCTTCCCAGACACCCCGCCTCCTCATTATATGTGACATCACCAGCCCTTCCCAGATACCCCGCCTCCTCATTGTATGTGACATGACCAGCCCTTTCCCAGATCACCGCACCTCCTCATTATAGAATGGAGTTCCAAACGTTATTCCTTAATGTTAGTAGTTTTTCGTTTGTGAACCCTCCCCATACACACCTATTGCCAATCCACATTATATGCATATATAGCCTGGGTCTCAGCTTCCCATACACGGTAAGTTTTTTAACTGCATGAGAGGACACACACAAGCTAGGGACCCCAACGTAGAGAAATACTTTGGCGTAGTGTTGGGGCTCTATTGCATTGATCAATTCAGTAGCTAAATTTCTCTTTATTCATATATTCATGGCAGTAATGCAGGTTCCATTTTTCACATTTCATTCTTCCATATAGCTATTGAATTTTTCATGTCAGTATTCACACAGCAGTTTCTGCTATTTCATGTATTCCCCTTACATAGTCACTGGTGTGCATACCTTATCTCCATATAGTGATGTTTTTTTAGTTTTTTTGCACCCAGTTCAGACATAGAATGGAGTTCCAAACGTTATTCTTTCTTTCCCAGATACCACGCCTCCTCATTATATGTGACATCACCAGCCCTTTCCCAGATGACCACGCCTCCTCATTATATGTGACATCACCAGCCCTTTCCCAGATGACCACGCCTCCTCATTATATGTGACATCACCAGCCCTTTCCCAGATGACCACGCCTCCTCACTGTGTGTGACATCACTTTTTTATTACTAATAAGTACAGCATGTTGCTCTTGTTTTTTTGGGTTTTTTTTTTACTATTTTTGATGTTTGTGTTATCTGGGTCTGTACAGTATTCCCATCTAACCTTTTAATGTCTTGGTTTTGCGACCACTCCATAATTTGGGGATCAATAAAGATAATAGTTAAAAGACTTCTAGTTTTTTCATTCAAAATGTTTGCTTCATCCATCAAGGAGAATCCTCGTACTTTCTTGTTTTCTCCATTTTATGGATTATTTTATCATCTATATTTCTGTTGTATCCTGTGATATTTTGGGCTCCTATATTAGAACATCTCTGTATCTCTTTATACCTACTTGTATTTTTGTGGAGAGTATGGAATATATCATGATTATTGTATACATTATTTGGTCTTGATGCTTTTATTACTTTACTCATGTTATATTTTATTTTTCATTATTTGCTATATTTTGTAATTTTTCGTGCTCAGCGCACCTGTTTCTTGCTTCTGCGTCGTCTTCATTAGCGTGCTTGTATTTATCACTATATACTTTTATCACGTTAACACATTGCGAGACATTCTGTAGCTAAACACCAAATGTCACTCCATCATTAATTCTGTACCTAGTAGTGATCTGTCCATAGTCAATTTCACCACCACTGCCTATTTATCCACCAGATGTCAGCAGAGGGGCAAAGAAAGAAGAGATATGCATAGAAATGGACTCCGCATCTACAGGTATCTGTTTAAAGGGCTCCTCCAGGCTTGGCTCTATGTGACTGTAAACTGTACAAAGATTTCCAAACTTTTCAAAGTGTTTTACACCAGTTTTCTAAACACTTTGATGAATCAGGGGTTTAAGTCTTCACCTGGATCCTGGAGCCCTGAGAATGCCGGAGACGTCTCCAATAGATTACATAAGGAATTTGTTTATAATGGACTATTTTGTGTAATAAAAGAGCTGTGCTTGTATATAAGGATGTAAACTTACCATACATACATACCAGGACCTTCAGACTCTATTTAATGGACCTGTGTAAAATAAGAAATTCCAATACAGTTGAAACCAGAAGTTTACATCCACTCTATAAAGATACATCTGCAGGTTTTTCCCTCTTCTCTCTATAAAGATGCATCTGTAGGTTTTGCCTCCTCCCTCTATAAAGACACATCTGCAGGTTTTTCCCTCCACTCTCTATAAAGATGCATCTGCAGGTTTTTGCCTCCACTCTCTATAAAGACACATCTGCAGGTTTTTCCCTCCACTCTTTATAAAGACACATCTGCAGGTTTTTCCTTCCGCTCTCTATAAAGACGCATCTGCAGGTTTTTCCTTCCGCTCTCTATAAAGACGCATCTGCAGGTTTTTCCTTCCGCTCTCTATAAAGACAAATCTGCAGGTTTTTCCTTCCGCTCTCTATAAAGACGCATCTGCAGGTTTTTCCCTCCACTCCCTATAAAGGCGCATAGGCAGGTTTTTCCCTCCTCTCTCTATAAAGACGCATCTGCAGCTTTTTCCCTCCGCTCCCTATAAAGACACATCTGCAGGTTTTTCACTCCACTCTCTATAAAGACTCATCTGCAGGTTTTTCCCTCTGCTCTCTATACAGACACGTCTGCAGGTTTTTCCTTCCGCTCTCTATAAATACACATCTGCAGGTTTTTCGCTCCTCTCTCTATAAAGACGCATCTGCAGGTTCGTCTCATTATCTGACATGGAATTAAAATTAACCTTGGAATTAGAATAAACCTTTCTTGTTTTAGGTCAATTTTGAAACCAAAAATATTTATATTTGCAAATGTCAGAATATTGAAAGAGAGAGAGATTGTTTTAGGGCATTTTTATTACTTTCTGCAAAGTCAGAATTTTACATACACTTAGTACTATGCCTTTAAACAATATGGGACAGCCCATATGATGTTGTCATGTCTCTGGATGCTTCTGATAGGTTTATTGGCAACATCTGAGTTAATTAGAGACACACCTGTGGATGTATTTTAATGCACACCTGAAGCACCCTGCTTCTTTGTGTAGCATTATGGAGAAGTCAAAAGAAATAAGCCAACACCTCAGGAAGAGTATTGTGCGCTTGCACAGTCTGTCTCATCCTTGGGTCCAATTTCCAGATACCTGAAGGTGCCTCGTTCATCTGTACAAACAATTATATGCAAGTACAAACAAAATGGGAATGTCCAGCCATCATACCACTCAGGAAGGAGACTAGTTCTGAGTACCAGAGATGAATGTGTTTTGGTCAGACATGTGCATGTCAACCCAAGAACAAAAGCAAAAGACCTTGTGAAGATGCTGGCAGATGCTGGTAAGATTGTGTCATAATCACCAGTGAAACTAATACTGTATCAACATGGGCTGCTGAACGGCCACTCTTCCAGGAAGAACCATTACTCCAAAAGAAACATAAAAAAGGCAGATTAATGTTTGCAATGCACTCAGAACAAACACCTTAATTTTTGGAGAATGTCCTGTGGTCTGACAAAACTAAAATTAAACTGTTTGGCCATAATGACCATCGTTACATCCTAGTTGGAGGAAGGGTTTAGGGATTACAGCTCTTTTATATTTCTCTGCCTCTTTTTCATGGGATCAAAAGTAATTGGACAATTATCTCAAAAGCTCTTTAATGGCCTACATGGGCTATTCCTTCATTAATACATCATCAATTAAGCATGTAAAAGGTCTGGAGCTGATTCCAATTTTGGTATTTGCATTTGGAAGCTGTTGCTGTGAACCCACAATATGTGATCAAAGGAGCTCTCAATGGAAGAGAAACAGAACATCATTGGGCTGAAAAAAAAAGAAAAAAAAAATGAGAGATAGCAGAAATTTTTGAAGTGGCCAAATCAACAGTTTGATACATTCTGGAAAAAAAGTGCACTGGTGAGCTCGGGAAATCAAAAAGGCTTGGACATCAATGAAAGACAACAGTGGTGGATAATCGGAGAATTTTTTCTATGGTAAAGGAAACCCCTTCACAACATCCACCTAAGTGAGGAATATTCTCCAGGAGGTCAGTGATTCAGTATTTAAGTTTACCATAACGAGAAGACTTCATGAGAGCAAATACAGAGGGGGCACCACAAGGAGAAAATACAGAGGGGTCACCAGAAGGTGCAAAGCATTAATTAGCCTTAAAAACAGAAAGTAGACTTTGCCATAAAAACATCTAAAGAAGCCGCCCAGTTCTGGAAAAGTAGTAGAGGTCAGCCGGTACCAGAATGGTGGGAGAAGAAAGTCTCGAGAAGGTTTGGAACGGCTCAAAGTCCAGTAGGTCCTCTGTAACACATGGTGGAAGCGGTGTGATGACCGGCCATGCAAGGCTTCCAATGGGCCTGGGTCACTGGTGGTTATTGATGATGTGACTGAAGACAGAAGCAGCTGGATGAATTCTGAGGTCAGAGGGTGAGACTTTCTTCTCAGATTCAACCAGATGCAGCAAAATTGATTGGATGTTGCTTCACAGATAGATGGACAATGACCCAAAACATACTGCTAATGCAAAGGAGTGGAATATTCTGCACTGGCCGAGTCATCGCCAGATCTCAACCCCATCGAACTGCATTTTACTTAGGACAAAACTGAGGGAAGAAAGAGCCACAAACAAGAAACAACTGACGTCAGCCGCAGAAAAGGCGGCAAAGCCTCACACAGGAGGAAACCCAACGATTGTGACATCCATGAACCAAATACTTCAGAAGTCACTACCTTCTCTATGAAGAATTAAAAACGAACATTTTATTTATGGTACAGTTAATTTGTCCAATTACTTTTCAGCTCCTGAAATGAGGAGGATTTATGGAAAAATGGTTCTAATGTCTAAACGTTTCACAGGATATTTTTGTTCAACCCCTTTAATTAAACCTGAAAGTCTCCACTTCAATTGCATCTCAGCTGTTTCATTTTAAATCAAGAATAGAGGCCTTCAGAGCTGAAATCATGAAGATCCGGTCTCTGTCCAAAAAGTTCAGGACCTAACTTTGTATACAGGAGATACCCAAGATATACCAGCATAGTCCATAATTTTATGCAAGGAGACGTATGAGTGGTAATGTGAGTCAGTGTCAGACTTTATGAAATTCCTGCCGTGATGCACTTGATGTCTCGGCTTCCTTCCTGCCTGCTGACGTTCTCCAGGCCTGGCAGCGAATGTCTCTTCTAATAGACTGAACTTCCTAGAAGTAGAGTTAGTTTAGGATTTTTTCTCCTTTGAAGTCTCATCTGGTTTCATGTAATATAGGGTTTACTTTAAGGAAAGTCAGCAATTTTAGAGACTTGTTCCATGGAAGGCAGGTGGTGATCTGCCATGTTCTATCTCCTGTGAGTTGCTGGTGTGCAGATGGTGGAGGTGGAACCTCTTAGGATTTCACAAGACCTTATCTAGATTTTAATAGACCTGGACTTTATAATAAAATAGACAGGAAGAGAAAACATTGTTTTTTTTAAAGTACAGTCACTACTAAAGCTGCATCAAATTCCTGGCAGATTTCCTGGTAACCGGAATTCTGAGTAAACAATGATCTTCAGTCCGTGGCCTCCATAATAGCCACTTCTGTGGTGTTGAACCCATTTATTTTTATGTTTATCCTTATTTCAGTGGCGTACATGTAAATTTTAGGTTGTTTGGTATATGTGAACCTCTCCCACCTAAGACTAATTTTTGGACAGTATTTTGTAGTGAAGGGGTCAGGGGCGATGTGAGAGTGCTTGGTAATTGAGCAGGTCGGATGCTCGGACAGGCTAGATTAGAGTAACGAGTATAATGGAAGTTAATGGGAAACTCGAGCATTTTTCCAGAAGACCCTCTCAGGACTGAGGGGACAGGAAAATGCCAGAAATTGATGGAAACAGTATGGGGAAGACACCTTGATGTGTCTCTGATGTCCAGGTAACTTCTGTAATAACTGAAAAAAAACACAGCAAGCGATCACCCACATTTTTGATTAGCAGGCAAGGGAAAGCAGACAGCTGGGGGCTGAAATTAATAGACTGGGAAGGTCTGTAAGGGGCTGTAAGGCTCTGCCGCCTGTCCCTACCCTGCAATCCACTAATTACTGGGGTAAAAGATGAATAATGTGAAGTGAAATTATAGTGTTTCAGTGTATACTGTGGCCATCTAGTGGCCAGGTATTGAATAACTGCTCCCTGGTTCCTTATAGGCAGTAGCAGGGTTAAGGCTTTATTTAGACCTCCTCTCAAGGGTGGAGTTTAGTGGTAGAAAATAGGGAGCAGCCATGTTGACTGAGGAGTAGTGGAGGAGAAGAGAGTAAAGCGTCATCTGTGGGAGGTATAGTGAGAGTAGTGCACCCAAATTGAATTTGGGTGGACCCACTTGGTCAACCCCGAGACCTGGAAATGCATGAAAGAAGCGAACAAAGTGGCCAGTCGTCCACGTCTTACTAGGTCAAGACTCTAAGAAAAATGTCCCCGGGTTAACAACTCCCTGGTGTAAACCTTTTAAGATCCCATTAACTGAGAGCCAGATGAAAGGGCCCACAACACAACTGAACGAGCTTCATCCCACAGCTATCCCAATGGTTTCTAAAAGCTAAACCCCTGTGGGTGGGATGAGACAGTAGAAGGACTATTTGACTTTGCTGTGTGGACTAATGAAGTTAGGTGGGAAAATGAGGAGCGTCAGAGTAACAGAGGAAACACCAAAGCCAGACAAGCAGTCTGCATTTAAATTTGCACTGTGGAGGTGGCCGGGGCGCAGACTGGTCATGCAGCTGGGGGTCACCCTCGCCTACTGCCCTGTGCCACTCTATTATTTGGCCCTTTGAACCCTAAAAATAGCAGCCATGGGTTTATCATCTAGGGACCTGTTTAGATTTTGCCTTCGCTGTTCTAAACTGAAGCTGGGAATTGAACCCTCTTGAATGTACTTGCAAATTGTTATAGTGAATCATTTGCTTGAAGCTCTGCCGTTGCTAGTGAAATGCGCACGCTGGAGCATGCAGGGCTGACAAGGTCACCGGGCCAGTGGTGGTCGGGGGTCAGCTGTGAGTGGCCCGACCCGGCTTCCGTGACCCCGACGGGTTTCAATAAAATAAAGTTCGATAGCCGGTGTGACAAGGGGGTAATGGAAGGAGGGTGACGGGGTTCCTGGGGAGCATGTCACCGATTGTAGCGTTGTAGCGATGACTGGGGTCACTGGGGTCTCGGCCTCCTCTGCCGCGGACCCCCCCCGCAACTCTTCTCTCCCCCGGGAGCGGTATGGGACGGGAACGGGGGTTGCTAGTAGCGCCACCCGTGGTATGCGGCCAGGTGATTATCCACCGCTGCACAGTCTCTCTCCGGGGCAGGTGTTAGATGCAGCCGGGATAGAATCGTTCCCCACGGGTGGAGCACGGGAGCCCTGGGAGGTTAGTGAGAACCGGGGGCGGCAGTCCACGGGAGTACTGGGGCACAAGGCGGCATTTACTCACAGAGTCACCGGGTGTGGGTTCCAGATTCTTTTATTCACTGGTCTGTTCAAAGTCACACCCGGGTGCTGGTCCTCGCCGTTGTAGCCTCTGGTCTGTCCCGGGCAGGTCAGAGGTAGGGGCTGGCAGGGTAATTTGAGGGTCTTACTTTCGTGTGCGGATTGTTGCAGTACCCGTGGCCTGGAGCTCTTGGGCCTCACCCGCCTTTCTCTCTCTTCTGTAACAGCCTGGCCATCTCAGGTGCTACCAGGTACAGCCCCCTGATAACTGCTACCAGCTCAGGCCCCCTCCCTCCCAGGAAATTAACACATTGTCATGGGGACCGGTCTGTGTGAAGCCACCTGCTTCCTGCCCATTTAGGAGACAGGATGTGTTATGCAAACCTAAGCTAGGTGCTGAAAAACTATTAAAGGGGTTATCCGGCTTATTTTGACTTTTTTTTTATTATTACCCTATTGGGCTACATTGGGGCAGGAAAGTAGATAGTGATCACTTACCTGCCCTGCTGTCAGCCCCTCTCCCCCAGCTCAGAGTGGTCATGTGACCGCTCCTGCCGCGATTTTGCTGCTTCCGGTTATTTCATGTCAACATGGGCAGGACCATGTTGACATGCAAATCTGTGAACAGCATGTTGCCACCCTGCTGGGCGGCTACAGTGCGTGAGTCCCCGCCCCTTCCCTGCACCCTCCCACACATTCCCCCACACCCTGTACTCTCCCCACCCACGGTGTCACCTCCAGCACCGGGCCCCCTGCTCAGGATAACAGGAGTGCCCGTGCAGTCTGTGTCCCACTCCAGCACCGTGGCTGCTCGCACTGCAGTATCAGCAGATTCTCACATTGCAGTGTGGGCAGCCACGGGGATGACGAGCGCTGCTGTCAGGAGGTTAGATGAGATCATTACCTGCTGTGACGATCTTCGCTTCACTCCTCACATGAGCGCTGTCACTGCCTTCTATGCCAGCCGCATTCTCACATCACGTCACGTCTCGCGGGCGGCCTGAGACTGTCACTAGCGGTGACATCACGGGCTCCCGCGATTCTTCGCTGTGAACGTGGTGAGCATAGAAGTCAGTGACAGCGCTGACGTCAGGAGTGCAGGAGATCGTCACTGCAGGTAATGACCTCATCTAACCTTCTGACAGCAGCGCTCATAATCCCCTGCAGTGACCTGGGCTGACCTATTGATGTTAGCTCAGGTTACTGCATTACTCTCCCAGCCAATGGGGAACATTCTGTTTTTCATTGACTGGGACATTGACTATGGTATGGATCGTCGTGGGGCCCCCTTATTGGATTACGCCGGACCCGGATTTGATTGTTTTGGGGAGTGTTTTTTCAAATAAAACTTTTTTTGTTGTCTATTTTTTTTTAATTACTGACTGGGTTGGTGATGTCGGGTATCTGATAGACGCCGTGACATCATGAACCCCAGGGCTTGATGCCAGGTGACATCTGGCATCAACCCCATATATTACCCCGTTTGCCACCGCACCAGGGCACAGGATGAGTAGGAGCGAAGCGCCAGGATTGGCACATCTAATGGATGCGCCACTTCTGGGGCGGCTGCGGCCTGCTATTTTTAGGCTGGGGAGTGTCCAATAATAGTGGACCTCCCTAGTCTGAGAATACCAGACCACAGCTGTCCGCTTTACCTCGGCTGGTGATCCAATTTGGGGGGACCCCATGTTTTTTGTTTGAAATTATTTATTTAATTTAAAATAACAGCTTGGGGTGCCCTCTATTTTGGATTACCAGCCAAGGTGAAGTTGCCAGCTGTGGTCTGCAGGCTGCAGCCGTCTGCTTTACCCTAGCTGGCTACAAAAGATAGGGGGGACCTCACGTCGTATTTTTTTTTTTAATTATTTATTTATTTTTTGGCTAAATACAAGGCTAAGCACCCTTTAATGCCACATGAAAGTCACTAAAGGGTGCCAGCTTAGAATATGCAGGGGGTGGGACATTAAATAGGTCTTTTTCATCTATCTATCTATCTATCTATCTATCTATCTATCTTTCTGTTCATTCATTCATTCCTCTATCTCCCTGACTCTATATCTATCTATCCATCTCTAGATCTACTCATCTATTTATCTTTCTTGCTGCTTCCGTTTTTTGCGGTCCGCCAAACAAACGGAAGGCACACGGATGCATCCATGAAAAAAAATGACCTTTTTTGCGACCGCAAAAACGGAACAATCATATGAATGTAGCCTACATGTGTTCCCCATGGGGGTAGGGGTCGGTACAGAATGATGGTGGGCGGGGTTGGTGCAGAACGATGGTGGGGGGGGTCGGTGCAGAACGATGGGGGGGTCTGTACAGAGCGCCGTGTGTGTGTGTGTGTGGGGGGAGGGTTGCAGAGCCTGATGTGGTGTGGGGCGCAGAGCCCGATATATGTGTGTGTGTGTGTGTGTGTGTGTGTGGTGTGTGGTGCAGAGCCCGTTGTGTGTGTGTGTGTGTGTGGCGCAGAGCCCGATGTGTGTGTGTGTGTGGGTGTCGCAGAGCCCGATGTGGGGCTGTTATTTCCAATGCTAGAGTGATAACTGGTCAGGTGATGGGGCAGAATACTGACAGGGAATGTGTGTGCAGAGGGCGGGCAGAGGGCGGGGCTGGCAGGGGGCGAGGCTGGACACTGAGGCCGGGCGGTGCCAGCTCTGACTGTGAGGTTTGGCACAGGATGTGGTCTGTTTGTTGGAGCTGAATGTAAACAAAGAGCTACAGAGAATAAGGGTGAATTCAAGAGGAACAAAAGTTAGAAAACAAAAAATAACAATGTAGGTGTGATTTATATGACAATACAGCACAGATAAACTCAAAAGTTTTTTGGTAAGCTAATGTCGGACAACTCCTTTAACTCCTTCCTAGTGATGTGCCTGTGAACTTACCAGGGGGACCTCTCCCTGCCCGGGAAGGATATTATACAATACCCTGTAATGACCAAGCTACAGGGGCGTACACTAGCACTGTGCTTAACAAATAGCCGATGCTGTAGGAATGATATTAACCTCATCTGCTTGTTAACCTAATATCTCTTTTCTCTTTCAAAAGAGCTGCGACTCTTCAATACACGTCTTGAGTACTTATTGAATGTTTGCTGGGTGGGTGGGATGGGAGTTTTGGGGTTTGGTAACCCCGTATTTGTGTGTTAATTATATTTTGAAATTTTCAATAAAAACATTTTGGTTAAAAAAATATAGCAGCTGCTCCAGAAGTTCAGCATCCATTATATGCACCAATTCTGGCGCTTTACCCAGCTCTTCCCAATTGCCTTAGTACAGTGGCAATTAGGGTACTGGTTTATGGGGTTGGTGTTAGCTGTGTAATGTCAGCTGGCACCAAGCTCATGGGTTAGTAACGGAGAGTTGTCTATTAGATATCCTCATTACTAACCCACTAATTCCCCAAAAAACTACACACACAGGAAAAAAAATGTTTCAAAAACTTTCCCTCATTCACCAATTTATCAAAAATGTTCCCAGGAAGCTCCTCCATAATAATCCACTATTCCCGAATGCAGCTCCAGCAACTGTGAATAGTAGTAAAGTGCAGCTCTTAACAGCTGCCGAGTAGTGAAAATAACTTTCATCAAATCCGCCGCATCAACGCTGCACCTGGTGACTCTATGAACATTGTTGTCACTTCCAGGCGGCTGTGAATAGCTGTACTTTACTGCTATTCACAGTTGCAGGAGCTGCATTTCGGGAATGTGGATTAGGATGGAGGAGCTTCATGGGAACATTTTTCATAATTGGTGAACGAGGGATAGTGTGAGGGAGTCTTTATTCAAGTAAACTATTTGTTTTCTGTGTGTATGTATTTTTTTATTACTGAGTTAGTAATTGGATTGTCTGATAGACTCCTCTCAATTACTAACCCCTGAGCTTGATGCCAGCTGACGTAATACAGCTGACATCAACCCTAAAAAATATTACCTTGATCAGGAAGAGCCAGGTAAAGCGCCAGAGTTGGCACATTTAATGTGATATGCCATTTTTAGATTGGCTGCGGGCTGCTGTTTTTAGCCTGGGAAGGACCAAATAACCCTGGACCTTTCCAGCCTGGTAATACCAGCCTGCAGCTGTCTACTACCCATGTAGTTTTTTTTTACATTATTTATGTCAGGCTAAAAACACCCTTTAGAGCCTCATGAAAGACACAAAAGTGTACAACCCTGACTATATACCTGCTCTAATCATTCCCCTGAATGGAAACAAGTGTGTCCTCATTCACTGACAGCAAGCGGAAATCCTGGAAAAGCTGAAGAACTGAACCACAAAATAAATTAGAAAGTTGCATAACGTCTGTTTATACACAGATTTGGTGTAATTACATAAAAGCGGAAAACTTATTTTAAAGAACAAAGAGTCTGGAGGAATGAAAGAAATTTGGTTTGTGTTTATTGGAAGAAATTATTATCCAAAACTGGGGAAGGGGGGGCTCGTCCTGTAATCCATTAACGTGATGTTAACATGTGGGAAATGTTCCTAATTAAGGAAAGTCCATTATTTCAATATAACAAGATGCAATTATAGATTGCAGCTGCTGCCGGCGCCGTGCACGGTTCTAAGTCTGCAGCATAATGAAAAGTAACAGCATCGCATGTATTTAGCATCGGCATTCACAGGGTTATTTTGTAACAATAATAAATACTTTGAACTCAACAGAAACCTTTATTGCAGGTTGTTAATGGACCATGGAGTAGCGGGAACCAGAGGCGGAAGCGTTGATGTCCTTGAGGAGTGAGGGACATTTGGGACACCTAAGCCGGGTTTGTGCAGCTTCCAAGGATAGGCACATGGATATCTCTTTGGAAGTTGAGTTGAGGGTGAGTGGACTATTTGAGTGCACCTATGTCATAGCTGCCACAATCCATGCCGCTAGCTGTCTGTGCAGCACCTCACTGGGTAGTACATTAATGGGATTGTCCAATACTGAAGGACCCCTTTTGAAATCTCCAAATGTACTGGGAAAAATAATGATAAAAAAAGCGTACTGACTGCTCCTTCGCTCGGATTACTGTATCTCCCAAGTGATCTTGTGCCATTCTTTATGCATTGTGAGCACCATCAGTTTGAGCTGTGAAGGCGGCCGCTGATCAGTTGCAGAGCTCATGTCTAGAGATGAGCGGACCAGTGGAAGTTCGGTTCGGCAGGTGCAGCCGGACTTTGATAAAGTTCGGTTTGGGTCCCCGACTTGACCTGAACCCCAATAGAAGTCACTAATTGGGCAGTTCGGGTCTCCGCCCATATGAAACCAGCCATAAACAGATCACTTCCGGGAGCGGGTGGACAGGGGTTTTTCCATTTTATCGTTTGGTGTACACTACATCCGATCACACTCTTATTACCCCCTAGTGCGAGTCGTTCAAACACTGCAAGCGACTCGTACTGGGCTGAGCACCGAGCATACCCAAGCACAGCGATGCTCAAATGAGTGGATGCAAACGTAAAGCACCTGAACTCTGTTTTTCTTGTAAAGTCTGTGTTTGGTATTAACACGGAACCTCAGGATTACGCATCTCTACCCATGTCACATAAACAATGTCACTAGATAGCCGAAAATCACAGCTCTGGACGTGCAGGAGCGCCACCGGTCTGGGAGGTAAGTATGAATTTTATTATTTTGTTATTTATTATTTTTATGTTATTCAGCACACTGGGGGCATTCAAGAGGGAATGTCAAATAGTGGACAACCCCGTTTAAGTTTTACCATTGATGGCATTATCACCAGACTTGCCAACTGTTATGCTGACATCTCTGCAGAGATGCCAACTTAAGGCCACTTTACATGCTACGATATCGCTAGTGATATCGCTAGCAAGCGTACCCGCCCCTGTCGTTTGTGCGTCATGGGCAAATCATTGCCCGTGGCGCACAATATCGCTAACACCCGTCACACGGACTTACCTTCCAAGCGATGTGGCTGTGGCCGGCGAACAGCCTCTTAACTAAAGAGACCAGCCGCATTAACGACACGCCCACCTCGTTGCAGGAGGACGCATGTAAGCTGTTGTTCGTCGTTCCCGGGGTGTCACACGTAGCGATGTGTGCTGCCTCAGGAACGACCAACAACCTACGCCCACAACGACTAACGAGATTTTGAAAATGAAAGACGTGTCAACGATCAACAATAAGGTGAGTATTTTTGATTGTTAACACTCGCTCGGAGCAGTAACACGCAACGACGTCGCTAACGAAGCCAGATGTGCGTCACGAATTCCGTGACCCCGACGACGTTGCGTGTAAAGCCCCCTTTACTCACCGCCCCAGCCGTGTCGCTTCCTCCCTGTCTTGGAGGTCAGCTCCACAGTCCCAGTCACTGCCCTGGGAGTGGCACATGGTGTTCACCTTACAGTGGGCGCTTAGTTAAGTCCTTCCCACCAACAAGTAAGTCCAGGTCCCCCCTGTGGTCCAGTGGGTCCACTACTCCCACTCGCTGCCTCTACACCGGCTGGAGTGTTACAGCAACTGAACCAAACTTAGCCAGGCATCTATCTGAAAGCCATTCTCCCTGCATGGCACCGGGATGCCTCATCATCAGACTAAGCCCTCGCCTTCAGATGGACATCTGGAGTCAGAACTGGTGCATGGAAAGTACGGGGCATTACATGTAAACTGGACAGACTTATGCAAAAAAAAATGGATTTGAGGCTCTCCCAATTCTTCCCCAAAAAGTTGTCAAGTATGGTTATTACTATATATCTTATAGGCTTCCTCTTCTGCTGGTCTTTAGGCTCTCCAGACTATGATCTTTACTCAGAAATACCAATTAGCTAAATTCTACAGAGCCCAGTACACACAATGCCTTTGTACTACCGCATTCTACTATGTTTTCGTCTTGGACATACGTGAGAAAAGACAGAAGCCATTTAGAACTCTCTGACTGGCACTGCTAAACATTTCCTCAGGGTACTCTTATACCGTATATCAAGCATCGTTAATATAGGTCTTCCAATATGGGGGCACTCTGTGTAAAATCATTATTTGGGCACTTTCAAGTGCCACTGTTATGGTTGCATTGTTTATGAGAAGACTTAGGGGTACTTTGCACACTACGACATCGCAGGTGTGATGTCGGTGGGGTCATGTCTAAAGTGACGCACTTCCTGCGTCGCTCTCGACATCGTAGTGTGTAAATCCTAGATGATATGATTAACGAGCGCAAAATCGTCGTAATCGTATCATCGGTGTAGCGTCGGCGAATTCCATAATTACGCAGAAGTGACGGTCCTATGTTGTTCCTCGCTCCTGCGGGAGCACACATCGCTGTGTGTGAAGTCGCAGGAGCGAGGAACATCTCCTACCTGCGTCACCGCGGCTCCCGTCGGCTACGTGGAAGGAAGGAGGTGGGCGGGATGTTTACATCCCGCTCATCTCAGCCCCTCCGCTCCTATTGGCCGCCTGCCGTGTGACGTCGCTGTGACGCCGAATGTCCCTCCCACTCCAGGAAGTGGATGTCGTACAGCAGGTGAGTGCGTGTGAAGCTGCCGTAGCGATAATATTCGCTACGGCAGCTATCACAATGATATCGCATCTGCGACGGGGGCGGGGACTATCGTGCTCGGCATCACAGCATCGGCTTGCAATGTCACAGCGTGCAAAGTACCCCTTAGACCTCACTGGCCATCCGCTCTTGGATAGGTTTCACCTTTACCATCATGATGGACAGTGGTGGCCCTGTAAGTCTCCATATTGTTGGAGATGGTGACCCCTAGACAAGGGCTTTATATTGTAGATAGTGATCCCTAGGCAAGGGCTTTATATTGTAGATGGTGATCCCTAGGCAAGGGCTTTATATTGTAGATGGTGACCCCTAGACAAGGGCTTTAGTGCATTTTTATAAGTGATGTCAAAAATTCAGAAAAACTTGCAAACGTATAAGAGAAGTCAGATCTTGGATGTTGTGGGAGACATCTAGAAGGTCGTGGGATTATCTGAGGGTCTTTTTTAAGGTCCCCAGCCAGGGAGCAGGGAAACTTTCACTTCGGAACAGAAGCTGTAAAGCCCTCGTTACAGCAATGTAATCCTTTAAACCCTTTTCTGACATAGACTCTTTGGCATTTCCTTGCGACGCTGAGGAGGCCTCAAGACTCTTTTCATTGCACTACAGATGTGATTGGTAACACGTGTGTAGAGGACACACATGACTCACTGGACCCAGCGGAGAAGAAGTGACTGGCGCGTTTCAAGTCTTGCCAGCCATGTTAACACACTGATTAGATTTAACTAGGGCTGAGATTCTGGATATAGAATTTGTAATTCCAAATTTAATGACAGATCCTTATCATATAATGCTCCCAGCCTTGTGATCTCCTTGTCTTGGACCCTCCACCACAGCCGGACTGATCTGTTCAAAAAGAAGGGATGAAGGTCAAAATCATTTATCTATTTTGTTGCTTTAGATCATCAGCAAAGGAAGAATTTAATTTTTTCTTTTCATTGTTGAAACTAAAAAAGTAGGGACCTAAATAGCAACAAAAAAAATGTGGACGGTCCTGGAATACTTATTTATTGAGCCTGTATAGTAACCCTTGCCTTCTTCTTTCTCGCTAAGTCAGTAGTTACCCTTTCCTCCTTCTCGTTCCCTTCATCTTATTAACAGAAACCAATAGTAACCCTCCCATCATTTCCTCTTTTGACTAGTATTCTTAGCGGGAACTTTTACCATAATTTATGGGGCAGAATGTATGGGGGCACCTTCATGCACCACATGTTCAGTAGGTTTCGCCACAGTGGCCCTTGAGGAAGGAGGTTCAGCCTCGGTGCATATAACTCAACCAGGATGACGCTGTGTTGATTGTGATCTATCCTCATGTAGCTTCTCCTCCTGTGGCCCAGAAAAACACTAAATGCCTTCATATAGTGCCTTGAAAAAGTATTCATACCCATACCCCATATTTCCACATTTTTTCGTGTTACACCCTCAAACGTAAATGCATTTAATTGGGATTTTATGTGGTATTCCAACACTAAGTATGGCAAAGTGGAAAGGAAATGAGACATTGTTTTCTAAATATTTTAAAAACTGTAACATGCATATGTATTTAGCCCCCTGTAGTCTGATTCCTCCTAAATAAAATCCTGATTGACCAATTGCCTCCAGAAGTCACCTAAGTGGTAATTTGAGTCCACCTGTGTGCAACATCTTCTCAGTATAACTACAGCTTTTCTATGACGACCTCAGAGGTTTGTTTGAGAATATTAGGGCTCAAACAGCGTAATGAAAATCAAGGAACACACCGGACAAATCAGGGATAAAGTTGGGGAAAAGAGTAAAGCACGGTTAGGTTATAAGAAAATATTCCGAGCACGTAACATCTCACGGAGCACTGGTCAATCCATCATCCAAAAATAGAAGGAGCATGGCACAACTGTAAACCTGCCAAGACTTGAGCGTCCACCTAAACTGACTTCCTAAGAAGAGCACTAATTAGAGAAGCAGCCAAGAGGCCCATGGTCTGGAAGAGATGCAGCGATCACAGCTAAGGAGGGAGAATCTGTGCACAGGAGAACTATTAATCATATACTCCACAAATATAACCTTTATGAAATAGTGCTAAGAAGAAAGAGATTTTTGAAAGTAAGCAGTAGAGATGAGCGAACCGGCCGTGGTTCGGCTTGAGTTCGGTTCGTCGAACGGAGGTCTCGTTCGAGTTCAGTTCGGCGAGCGTTCGACGAACCGAACTCGAACCAATAGGATATAATGGGAGGCAATCACAAACACATAAAAACGCATTATAAATGTACACATACAGTTAATAAACATTGCCATAACACTTACCAGTCCCCGCGATCCCTCCTGCACTCTGTCTCCTGCCGCTATTCCATCCGATGATCGCTGAATCCTCCCGGTGACCAGCACTGCCAGCAGTGATGAAGGACCTATCGTGACGTCAAAATAGCCATGTGATCAGTCACGTGGCTATTATCTCATTGGCTACAGACTGGTCACATGACTATGACGCGTCATGTAGGACCTGTCATTGCACTCTCCGGTACACGATGCACATTTGTGTATCGCCGTGTACTGGCGACATGCTCTAGCACACGGTCGACTCCCCGTTCCGTTAGGGACCGGCTGACACAGCCGGTCATTAACGGAGATCACCGTTGCCATAGCAACGCAGTTAGCGGTGACGTCACCGCTAACCGCGGCTCCGGGAGCACCGTTGCTATGGTAACGCGTCTGTCAGCGTTACCGCTGTTACCGCTGACAGCCAGCAGCACTGATCACTCACGGAGTGAAGGCTGCACGCTGCTTCCCGTGCAGCCTTCACGGAGTGAAGGCTGCACGGGAAGCAGCGTCTTCCCCCATGCAGCAGTGATGGAGCAGAGCTGCATTTGTTGAACGAGAAAGACAGAAGACCATGTATCGTGGAGGGCTGACGGGGGAAATAAAGATGGAGTCTCTAATGTGTCTGTGTATTTATTTCTATTAAAGTAATTTTTTCTCTGTGTGGTGTCTTTTTTTTAACCCTTTATTGGAGATTCTTAATGGCCAGGTCAAACGTGCCTGACATTAAGAATCTCTGCCTTAATATTAGCTAGTAAAATAAAGCTAGTATTAACTCATTATTACCCAACAAGCCACCCGGCTTCAGGGCTGTTGGAAGAGTTAGATACAGCGCCAGATGATGGCGCTTCTATGAAAGCGCCATTTTCTGGGGCGGCTGCGGACTGCAATTCGCAGCAGAGGCGCCCAGAAACCTCGGGCTAACCTGTGCTGCGGATTCCAATCCCCAGCTGCCTAGTTGTACCCGGCTGGACACAAAAATGGGGCGAAGCCCACGTCATTTGTTTTTTAATTATTTCATGAAATAAGTGAAATAATTAAAAAAAACGGGCTTCCCTATATTTTTGGTTCCCAGCCGGATACAAATAGGCAACTGGGGGTTGGAGGCAGCCCGTGGCTGCCTGCTGTACCTGGCTAGCATACAAAAATATGGCGAAGCCCACGTCATTTTTTTGGTGGGCAAAAAACTTCTGCATACAGTCCTGGATGGAGTATGCTAAGCCTTGTAGTTCTGCAGCTGCTGTCTGCTCTTCTCCATACAGACAGACAGCAGCTGCAGAACTACAAGGCTCAGCATACTCCATCCAGGACTGTATGCAGAAGTTTTTTGCCCCCTGAAAAAATTATGTGGGCTTCGCCATATTTTTGTATGCTAGCCAGGTACAGCAGGCAGGTACGGCTGCCCCCAACCCCCAATTGCCTATTTGTACCCGGCTGGGAACCAAAAATAAAGGGAAGCCCTTTTTTTATTATTTCATGAATTTCATGAAATAATTAGAAAACAAATGACGTAGGCTTCGCCCCATTTTTGTGTCCAGCCAGGTACAACTAGGCAGCTGGGGACTGGAATCTGCAGCACAGGTTGGCCTGAGCTTTCTGGGCCGCACTGCTGCGAATTGCAGTCTGCAGCCGCCTCAGAAAATGGCACTTTCATAGAAGCGCCATCTTCTGGCGCTGTATCCAACTCTTCCAGCACCTGCCTGCTATACCTGGCTAGCATACAAAAATATGGCGAAGCTCACGTCCTTTTTTTGTAGTTTTTTGGCAAAAAAAATAAAAAATGCTTCCCTGGATTTTCCATTGCCAGTGAAGGTAACACCAAGCAGTGGGGGTTAGCAGCCAGTAGCTGCTTGGATTACCCTTAGCTAGCAATACAAAAAATGCAGCGGGAGCCCATATATATTTTTTTAATTATTTATTTAAATAACTAAAAACAAAATGGGCTTCCCTGTATTTTGATTGCTGGACATCACAGTGCTGTAAAAATAAATCTTTAAAAAAAATGACGTAGCGCTCCGCGGTATTTTTGATTCTCAGCGCAGATAAAGCAGACAGCTACGGGTTGCCACCCCCATCTGCCTGCCGTTACCTTGGTTGGCAATCAAAATACAGGGAAGCCCATTAATTTTTTCTATTTAAAAAATAGTTAAAAAACGTTGGGTCCCCCCATTTTTGATAGCCAGCTAGGGTAAAGCAGACGGCTGTAGCCTGAAAACCACAGCTGGCAGCTTTACCGTGGTTGGGGATCCAATGTGGTGGTCCCCCCAGGCTCTTTTTTTATAATTATTTTATAAATATTAATAATTACACAAAAAAAGTAGGGTCCCCCCCAAATTGGATCACCAGCCAAGGTAAAGCGGACAGCTGTGGTCTGGTATTCTCAGGGTGGGAAGGTCCATAGTTATTGGGCCTTCACAGCCTAAAAATAGCAGGCCGCAGGCACCCCAGACGTGGCGCATCCACTAGATGCGCCAATCCTGGCGCTTCACCCCAGCTCATCCCGTGCCCTGGTGCAGTGGCAAACGGGGTAATAAATCGGGTTGATACTAGCTGTAAGGTCACCTGACATCGACATCAAGCCCAGCAGTTTGTGATGTCATGGCGTCTATTAGATACCCAACATCATAAACTGTCAGTACTAACAAAAAAAAAATCGACAAAAGAAATTTATTTGAAAAAACAAATCCCCAAAACAAGTCCCCAAAACATTTCCTCTTTCACCAATTTATTGTAAGAAAAAAAATAAAGGGGTCCCACGACGACTCTGGACCATCTAGAATATGGGGGGGAGACACTCAGGGAACGTATCCCCCATTTTCTAGGAGTGCAGACCCTTCATGTGAGGAGTGTGGGTGCAATGAATCTGCACTCACTCTCCCCGGGTCCACAGCAGCAGAGTCCATGTCGTAATGGTTGCTACCAAAGCTGCAATGCCCTGCTCATGAGGTAAGGGCATGCCTAATCAGGAGAACTATTCTACATTTCCAAATATTGGTATTTGCTGATATTATTGCTATTCCACCTACTATATATTGGGGATAGGATCTTGGAGATGGAATACCCCTTTAAGTCCAGTTATCCAGCTGAATGAATACTTAACAACAGAGCTCGCTATTTAGATGTGTTTTCTTGTGGCGTATAACGGACTCTCATGTTTGGTAGTCATTCAGCAGGGAAACTATAAAAGCAAATCCCTCCATTTGGAAATGTAGTATATAGCTCTCCTGATCAATTATGTTCCTTACCTCATGAGCAGGGCATTGCAGTAATAATAATAATTTATTAATTTATATAGCGTTATTAATTCTATAGCGCTGTATGTCTTTGGAGTGTGGGAGGAAACCCACGCAAACACGGGGAGAACATACAAACTCCTTGCAGATGGTGTCCTTGGTGAGAATTGAACCCAGGACCTCAGTGTTGCAAGACTGCAGTGCTAACCACTGAGCCACCGTGCCGCCCATTTAGCTTACAGATGCATAACCACCACTCACTGTGTCTGAACACAGGAAGCTGAGCTGACAGCCGCTCTGTGCATGCGGCAGCGTCTATTGTGAAGGAGAGGGCCGTGGGGGGATCAACGCTGCACAGGTACCGTGGGACACCGGGGAACACCGGTGGGGTTATAGGGGGTGACCTGGCAGGGCCTGGGGAGGAGTTTTCTGTCGCATGTGTAATGGCACATGTGACAGAAATCAGAGGAGTAGGGTGAATGCGGCCGGCGCGCTGCTGTGCACGCGGCCATCTTGGATTTCTGGGAGGGCATCAGGGGGGCACTTTGGCGACACCGGGGGACCGGAGGGGACTGGGGAGGAGATTTATCATGTTTGTTCATGCCAGATGGGAGATAAATAATTTTTTACCGGCGCTGTCATTTACTGTAACGTGATAATCGGTGTACGGTGTATACCTGTGATCACGTGAGCAGGGACCGGAAAAACTGTCCTGAATCATGATCTCCAGGGTCTCAGCTACCCCCTGAAACCCCGGAGATTTTCTGACGCTGGGGGGCGTTATTCACTTATTTCTGCCTGCTGTTTATAAACGGCAGATCAGAATAAGGCTACATTAACACGACCGATCCATTTTTGCGGTCTGGAAAAAACAGTCCGTTTTTTTTCACGGGTGCATCCGTGTGGCATCCGTTTCCGTTCCGTAGACGGTCCGTATGTCATCTGTTTGTCATCCGTGTGCCTTCCGTTTTTTTTGTGTACTGCAAAAAAACTGAAGGAGGGTAAATGCATAAATTTACCCAGGATCCATAGCTTCATCCTACATGAGGCGGTCACATGTTCACTCCAGTGCCATTTTCTACTGCTTTTCACAGCGTAGAGCGCTCTGGTGATTTTCTTGTGCACTTCATATCAGTCTTTTCTGTCATTATAATGGCAGAAAGACACATAATGTCCCATTCTCCTGCATTTTGTAATTTTGCACCCTTTGGTGCCTTTCATGTGGCACTAAGGGGTGCTTAGCTTTGTATTTAGCCAAAAAAATGAAAAACAAAATGACGTAGGGTTCCCCCTATTTTTGTAGCCAGCTAGGGTAAAGCAGACGGCTGCAGCCTGCAGACCACAGCTGGCAACCTCACCTTGGCTGGTAATCCAAAACTGAGGCACCCCACGCTGTTATTTTAAATTAAATAAATAATTTTAAAAAAAAAACACGTAGGGGTCCCCCCAAAATTGGATCACCAGCCAAGGTAAAGCAGACAGCTGGGGTCTGATATTCTCAGACTAGGGAGGTCCATGGTTATTGGACTCTCCCCAGCCTAAAATAGCAGGCCGCAGCCGCCCCAGAAGTGGCGCATCCATTAGATGTGCCAATCCTGGTGCTTCGCCCCAGCTCATCCCGCGCCCTGGTGCGGTGGCAAACGGGGTAATATATGGGGTTAATACCAGATGTGTAATGTCACCTGGCATCAAGCCCTGGGGTTGGTGAGGTCAGGCGTCTATCAGATACCCGACATCACCAACCCAGTGAGTAATAAAAAAAAATAGACGACAAACACATTTTTATTTGAAAAAACACTCCCCAATACATTCCCTCTTTAACCAATTTATTAGAAATAAAAACAAATCCAGGTCTGGTGTAATCCAAGGGGTTGCCATGATGATGCACACTGTCCCAGTCAATGAAGAGCAGGATGTTCCCCATTGGCTGGGAGAGCAGTGCAGTGACCTGAGCTAACATCAATGGGTCAGCCCAGGTCACTGCAGGGGATGACAAGTGCCGCTCTCAGCGAGGTACATTACCTGCGCTGATCTCCTGCACTGCTGACAGCACCTGTCACTGAGTTCAATGACCGCCGCCTTCACAGCCAAGTATCGCGAGCGGCACGTGACGTCACCGCTAGTCAGTCTCGGGTCGGAAGCGAGAGAAGGTGATGTGACAAGCGGCGGCCATGGAGGACAGTGACAGTGCTGAGGTCGGGACTTCATCACCGCAGGTAAGCCGAGCGGGACCTTGTGTGCAGAGTGCCAGGTGGGTGGAGCCATGTGTGCTGGCGGCGGAGTGCGAAGTGGGTGGCGCTGAGGACGTCAGTGTCGTGGACTGCTTGGCTGGGGACAGGTGAGTGTGAGTGTATGTGTGTGTGTGTGTGTGTGTGTACATACCGCGTGCAGGAGGGGGCGGAGTGAGCTGAGCGGGGAAGTGTGGGCTTCCTGCACGTAACTAGGATAAACATCGGGTTACTAACCAAAGCGCTTTGCTTGGATACCCGATGTTTATCTTGGTTACCAGCTTCTGGCAGGCTGCCAGCGATGGCTCCTGCACACTGTAGCTGTAAAAAGCCCTGCTTTTTGCTGCTAGAACCGTTTTCGAACGTATCTAGAACTATCGAGCTTTAGCAAAAAGCTCGAGTTCTAGTTCGATCTAGAACAGCCCCCAAAATCACTCGAGCCGCGAACTGGAGAACCTCGAACCGCGAACCGCGCTCAACTCTAGTAAGCAGCCATAGAAGTCCTGTTTGTAGTTTGCAAAATGCCATGTAGAGGAAACAATATGCATTTTGTACAAGGTGCTCTAGTCAGAGTACAATGTTTTGAGCTAAATGCAAAACACAATGTGTGTCAGAAAACTAACACTGCACATCACCCTGACAACACCATGCCCAACGTCACACATGGTGGAGGCAGCATCCTGCTGTGGGGAGGCTTTTTTTCAGCAGGGGCAGATAAACTGTTCAGAGATAATGGGAAAAGGGATGGAGCTAAATACAGGAGAATCATGGAGGAAAACCTGTTATAGCCTGCAAATGACCTGAGACTGGGGTGGAGGTTCACATTCCAGCAGGACAATGACCCTAAACATCCTGCCAGAGCTACTATAGAGGGTTTAGATCAAAGCTTATTTACTGTATGTGTGTGAATGGCCCAGTCACAGTCCAGACCTAAATATCATTAAGAATCTGTGATAAGACCTGAGAATTGCCAATCACAGACCAGACATCTCCATACAATCTCACCGAGCTCGTGTACAAAGAAGAAGCGAAAATGTCACCTCTAGACATGCAAAGCTAGTAGAGACGTCATGCAAAAGACTTGTTACTTAAGCGGGCTTTATACGCTGCGATCTCGCTAGCGAGATTGCAAGCGATCGTACCCACCCCCGTCGGTTGTGCGACACGGGCAAATCGCTGCTCGTCGCGCACAACCTCGCTTACCCCCGTCACACGGACTTACCTGCCCTGTGACGTCGCTCTGGCCGGCGAACCGCCTCCATTCTAAGGGGGTGGGTCGTGCAGCGTCACAGCAACGTCACACGGCAGCCGTCCAATAGAAGCGGAGCGGAGCCCACCTCCTTCCTTCCGCATTGCCGGTGGAGGTAGGTAAGGAGATGTTTGTCGCTCCTGCGGTGTCACACACAGCGATGTGTGCTGCCGCAGGAACGAGGAACAACATTGCTAATTAGAAGAGAACGATTTTTTTATTTAAGACGACCTCTCCGCGGCAAACGATTTTGGCGACTTTTGCAATTGTTTTAGGTCGCACATAAATGTCACACACTGCGATATCGTTAATGGTGCTGGATGTGCGTCACAAACAACGTGACCCCAACGATAAATCATTAACAATATCGTACCATGTAAAGCCCCCTTTAGTGTTGATATGTCACATAACATCCCAATAAAATACATTTAGGTTTGTGGGTGTAATGTGAAAAATATGTGGAAAAGTTCACAGGGTATGAATACTTTTTCAAGACACTGTATGTAGTTAATTGATTATTTGCTTGAGGTATGGTCTTCAACTCATAAATCTTTAGCAATGAAAAACAAGCTGTACTAAGTACAGGAAGATTTCCTCTGCCTAAAGTTCTAAATAGTATTCCTCATCTTGATAGGCATATTGTTCTGATACATAAAGTTATATCTCTATTTACTAGATACATCTACTAGGGATAAAAGTCAGAGATTTTTTTTATTTTGTTTTCTACAAAATTGCAAAAAAAAACAAGGGAAAACAATGACAATAATCACATTTTCAATACACTTGAAAAATAAATGTCCCAAATCAGTAAATATATCCTGTAGAAGGACTTGGCACTTGATGAAAGTTGCAAATGAATGTGTTATATTTACAGGTGTAATCCACAGATAAATGCATAATGTTTCGGGCAGATACCTGACCTTCATCAGATGCACAGATTGCTGATGGACAAAAGTGAAAAAAAAATGAGGACATCTGCTTTCCGTGATCTGCTCTGCTTCTAAAGAAGGTCTGGGGTCTGACTGAAACGTTATGCATTAATCTGTAAAAAAAACACATACATTTTCAACTTTTGATAAGTTCTGTTAAGGAAGGCTAGTGGATCAAATACTTAATGAATCTTGAGATGTAGGGGATTGTGGGAAATCACTGATGAAACGTATTATTTCATCTTACATAATTTGTTCAGATACATATGTCGCGGGCGGGGAGGAGGGTGTCAGCACACCGCGCCCACCCCTTCTGCTCGGGTCCGGCAGCTGCACAGTGGTGGCTCGAGCGGTGGGCCGGATCCCGGGGTGTCTCGAGCGACACTCCTCGCCCGTGAGTGAAAGGGGGTGTTTGTTGGGTGAAGGGATTGTTATAGTTCGTGACGCCACCCACGGTTGTGGTGATTGCACCACCGCTGCTCAGTGTGGGGGTCCCGGGGATGGTGATGCGGAGCAGCCAGGTGTTGTGTTGCCCCTCCGTGGGTAGGGGTTGGTGATCCCGGGGCCCGGTGATGAGATGTAAAGTGTAGGGCCTGGAGGGCGCAGGGACGCGGGGGCAGCGCTGTGCCTTGCGGCACTATGGTACTCACTCAGCCTGACACATGGACACAGTTTGTACGGTAAACCAACGGCTGGTAGGACGGTCCCACAGATGGCTGCACCTGCACTCCCGATAGGTGACGGTGATGTCTCTCTTCCTTGCACCTATGTTGACTGATGGTAGCGGTGGATTCCCTCCGGTTACCCGCTCCCCGACTGCAATCTGGGCCGGAGGAGCTCTACACTTTGCCCGCAGGCGCTGGCCCTGGGGAAACTGGTGCCCTGGCGGTGGCGGTGTCTCTCCAATACGGGTTGGGCTGTTGCCTTCAATCGGGACTTGGTTGTTGGGGGATCTGCGTCCCCGTCACTGACGGATTTGGCAAATCTGGCGACTCCTAGCCTTGCCGGGTCCGAGAGGCCCCTGCCCTGGTGCTGACTGTCCTTCGGAACACTGCTCCAGACCACCGGGCACACAGCCAACGGGGTCCTTCCAGGAACTTCCAAACGGTCCCCCTCCAGACAGTCACCGCCGTTGCTGACCTTGCTGTTCTGGCCCTCACAAAGCTGGACCCTTCAGGCTTCTTTCTCTTCTGTTACTTTACTTGCTTTTCCTCCTTTACTACTTTCACTTTCACTTTCTGAACTCCTCTACTTAGCTCCTCACACTTGCCCTGCCTGGGCTATCTGCCTGGTTACTTCCTGCCTCCAGTGTTGTGAGCTCCTCGGTGGGCGGAGCCAACCGCCTGGCCCACCCCCTGGTGTGCATCATCAACCTCTGGAAGAAGGCAACAAGGATTTGTGGTTAGCTGTGATGTGCCTACCTGGAGTGTGGGGTGTGGTGGTGTTGTGACCTGTGTCCCCTGGCTTGCCCAGGGCGACACATTCCCCCTTAGCAAAATGCAGACCGTCCGCGGGCTGCCGTCCTACACCGGTTTTATTTTTCTGTAAAAGGGGTAACAAGGGTTAAGCAACATAAATACATTTTTTTTAATCAAAACTCTTCCCAAGACGGGAGGCACATTTACTTAAACGTTGCAACGGTATACGGTAACGGTTTCCGCTCTCTCCCACCCAAGCAACCTGGCCCTGATGCTGCCCCTAAAACCTAGGCAGCACCCCTTGACCCACAGTCCAGCACAAGTTACCCGAGCGGGATCTGTCCTTCCCCTCCAGAGGGTGGCCACCGGTTCCTTTGGTGGCTGGGCCCTAGCCTGCTCTGCTCAGGGCCCTCCCTCCAACCTGCCTCTCCGGAGGCGGCATTGCGGAAACGGTAACGGTACCCAACATATTTACAAGCCACTTAATGTTTGTGGTGCCCTGCAAGTTCACGGGCTTGTCCATGGATAGTTCCCATGCATATAAACTTTAAACGGTCCCCACGGGGACAACGGTGCCGGCTCCAGCCGGTTGCAAATCAACAAAGCAAATCAGGTGAAAAACTCGGTATAATCATTTTCTTCTTATCATTCAGAACTTTTTCAAACAACACACAGCAAACAAGCAACTCAGTGGTGGTCCCAACGGGGACGGTGCAACGGGCATCCGCTGCCCTACTCCGGTCCTTTTTCTGCTTCATCCGAGGGAGGGGATGCAGAGCACACCTTGCTCTCCGGGCTGCCCCTCAGCTTTACGTCCAGGGCAAACCACCCCCTCTCTCCGCAGTGCCGGGTGTAACGCACCATGTCCCCTGGTATGAGATTGCGGCCAGGATGCTCCTCGGGCAGATGGGCATGCACGTCCCGCCGGGCCACAAACACCTCGGCCTCCAGGCCCGGTTCGTATATGAATCCGTAGCCCCGGCGGATATCGAATCGCCTCACCTGTCCCTCGTAGAACGGGCCCCGGACACGGAAGGTCGCTTGCCGCAAGTTTTCTTTTTCCCGAATGGCTCGGGCCACCAGCTCGGCTTTCCTTCTCTCCCTCTCCGCGATCTCCAGGCCCAGCTTTGTCGGCTCCCTGTCCCAGTATGGCGCTGCTACCTGCTCCGGCGCACGGGTTGAGCCCCGCGGGACATCCAGCACGTTACCCACTGTCAGGAAGGTGGGTAGCGTATCCCGCGGTGTCATGGCCTTGGGCGCTGCCTTGCAGCAACAACCCGGCGCCACCTCAGCCGAGGTGTGGGGGATGGGCACAGGGGCTTTCCGCAGCCGGGCCTTCGGCTCGGAGCGGGTCGTCGGCTCCGGCTCGGGAAACTGCTCGGGGACGGTCTCTGGCACAATCTTCGGGGCCTTCCATGGTAATGCCTCCGGTTTGTTGCGGGCTCCGGCTACAGGTCGGTCCGCTGGGGCGGACGGGCTGGGTATCGCTACCGGTTGCGGTGGTAGCGGGCCTAGTGGCGGGGTCACGGCCTCCGAGACGGGTGGCGAGGGAGGCAACGGGGGGAGAGGGCTTGGACCGGGCCCCACAGCCGCGATGACCGGCCCTGCAAGGGCATTGGGACGTGGGTCACTCACCCTCCCTTTCTCCGCCTCCTCCTCGCGTCTCCGCACGGTGGCTACAACATCCGCCATGTCGGCCTCCCACTCCTCCATGAGGAGCTGCATCTTGACCTGCAACCGTTGATAGAGATGCGCGGTCCGGATCTCCACCCACGCCGCGGTTCCAGGTGCGGGGGGTACGGTGTCGCGGGACGGCATCCACATGGTCTCTTCACTGGTTGCTTCCAGGAACGGTATTCTTGCAAGGTCCTGGCGTCCCTGCATTTATAGCCGCAGCTACATGCGTCCAGCCGCCATCGCGTCCCCCTTAGCTCTTTTCGGCCCCTCCTCTCTCGGGGCGGGGTTTTGGCCTTCGCGCCTCTACTGCTCAAGAAGACGCTCGAGCGGGAACTTTTCGCGCCAAAGATGGCGGCTTCTGAAATTTTTCTGCCGGATGCCTCCGGCGGTAACAAGGCGCACCTCTACCTGACGGCAGAGCGGTAAGATCCTGTTCGTGACGCCAAGTTGTCGCGGGCGGGGAGGAGGGTGTCAGCACACCGCGCCCACCCCTTCTGCTCGGGTCCGGCAGCTGCTCAGTGGTGGCTCGAGCGGTGGGCCGGATCCCGGGGTGTCTCGAGCGACACTCCTCGCCCGTGAGTGAAAGGGGGTGTTTGTTGGGTGAAGGGATTGTTATAGTTCGTGACGCCACCCACGGTTGTGGTGATTGCACCACCGCTGCTCAGTGTGGGGGTCCCGGGGATGGTGATGCGGAGCAGCCAGGTGTTGTGTTGCCCCTCCGTGGGTAGGGGTTGGTGATCCCGGGGCCCGGTGATGAGATGTAAAGTGTAGGGCCTGGAGGGCGCAGGGACGCGGGGGCAGCGCTGTGCCTTGCGGCACTATGGTACTCACTCAGCCTGACACACGGACACAGTTTGTACGGTAAACCAACGGCTGGTAGGACGGTCCCACAGATGGCTGCACCTGCACTCCCGATAGGTGACGGTGATGTCTCTCTTCCTTGCACCTATGTTGACTGATGGTAGCGGTGGATTCCCTCCGGTTACCCGCTCCCCGACTGCAATCTGGGCCGGAGGAGCTCTACACTTTGCCCGCAGGCGCTGGCCCTGGGGAAACTGGTGCCCTGGCGGTGGCGGTGTCTCTCCAATACGGGTTGGGCTGTTGCCTTCAATCGGGACTTGGTTGTTGGGGGATCTGCGTCCCCGTCACTGACGGATTTGGCAAATCTGGCGACTCCTAGCCTTGCCGGGGTCCGAGAGGCCCCTGCCCTGGTGCTGACTGTCCTTCGGAACACTGCTCCAGACCACCGGGCACACAGCCAACGGGGTCCTTCCAGGAACTTCCAAACGGTCCCCCTCCAGACAGTCACCGCCGTTGCTGACCTTGCTGTTCTGGCCCTCACAAAGCTGGACCCTTCATGCTTCTTTCTCTTCTGTTACTTTACTTGCTTTTCCTCCTTTACTACTTTCACTTTCACTTTCTGAACTCCTCTACTTAGCTCCTCACACTTGCCCTGCCTGGGCTATCTGCCTGGTTACTTCCTGCCTCCAGTGTTGTGAGCTCCTCGGTGGGCGGAGCCAACCGCCTGGCCCACCCCCTGGTGTGCATCATCAACCTCTGGAGGAAGGCAACAAGGATTTGTGGTTAGCTGTGATGTGCCTACCTGGAGTGTGGGGTGTGGTGGTGTTGTGACCTGTGTCCCCTGGCTTGCCCAGGGCGACACACATACAGTCGAGACAAGTTCAAAGATGGCTGCCGCTTCCTGTCCTCTACACCCTGCCCTGGTATGCTGGGAATGTCCAGGTGTAAGAAGATCACCATATAAGGAGAAGACCCACTAGCAAACCTAGAGGACCAACCCACTGATGACCTCATGGACCAACCCACTGATGACCTCATGGACCAACCCACTGATGACCTCATGGAACAACCCACTGATGACCTCATGGAACAACCCACTGATGACCTCATGGACCAATCCATTGATGACCTTATGGACCAACCCACTGATGACCCCATGAAACAACCCACTGATGACTTCATGGAACAACCCATTGATAACCTCATGGACCAACTCATTGATGGACTCATGGATCAACTCACTGATGACCTCATGGACCAACCCTCTGATGACCTCATGGACCAACCCACTGATGACCTCATTGACTAATCCACTGACCACCAAAGGACATATCCAGGCATGCCCACTGTAGAGCCAACCACGACCCTTTTCCTTGTCTATATAAGTCGATGCTCTGTTGAAATAAAGGCAGTTGAAGCCATGCCATTCTCTGATCAAGGAGAGATTCACATCTGATTATTTGTCTGTTGTTAATTCTTTCATGCATGCACTTGATCCATATTCATTAGGCAAGGAGCAGGCAACTCAGATACACAGCTAATGTTCACCCCAACACTGCTATACCCTGTTTTCCAGAAAATAAGCCCTAGCATGCTTTTACAAGATTTCTGGAGTATGCTTGAAATATAAGGCCAACTCCAAAAATAAGCCCTAGGTACAGTCAGGGCCAGCTTTAGGGTGAGCCAAACTGTGTAATTTCTCAGGGATCCCACACTCTTAGGGACCCCAGCAGTTGTATTTCAAGGTTAAGATTGTTTAAGGACCCTTGATGGCTTCACAGTCATGTGACATGATGTCATCAAAGGTCCTTTAATTGCAATTAAGTCTAAAGGAACTGACCAGGAGGGAGGCTGGTATGCAGGACTAGCATAAGGGACAAGGGATAGCGAACTTGGCAATTTCAAAGGGCCCCCATTCTCCTAGGGGCCGCAGCATTTGTGTCCTGATGATAGGATTGCTTAAGGACCTTTGTGACTTCATGTCATGTGACCAAAGGTCTGAGTTTAAAGATGAAGAAGAGACAGGCTGCTGTCTGTGTGTCTGTGTAGATAGACATGCGCGCGTACACACACACACACACACACACACACACACACACGTGTCACACGCAGGATTTGGAGGTTTATGTTGATGCTCCAGAATGCAAAATTAAATAAATGTTGATTTTTTTTTTCTTGCTGTTCATGGAAAAAAATAAGACATCCCCTGAAAATAAGCCCTAGCCCATCTTTCGGCGCAGAAAATAATATATACTGTAATATAAGACCCTGTCTTATTTTCGGGGGAAAATGGTATTACATGGGATGTGAAAGTACTTAGCACACCCCAGTAAGAGGAGTTTCTGTGTTTCTGTTATTTGTATCAACCCAAACAAGACAGTGAACAGTTTATTTATGGCGTTCAAGGAATGGTGCAAGAATGGCGGGATTTTCTTTTCCATTAAGTCCTTAAAAAAGTGAATACTAATATAAAACGTATATCTGTGTTTGTCAAAATAATGCATAAATAAACTGCAAATCGTCCCCCCCTATAACAAAACACAAGACCTTCTATAGAGAAACGTATGTAAAAATAAAAGCCGTTACTGCTGTTACAACTATGAATGACAGATCAAAAAATCGTCTGGTCATGTCCACAAGTGCATCAAGTACATGTCACAAATGCTTTCCCTGTGCTGTGACATCCCTGTGTGTATTATCCCTGTACTGTGACATCACTGTGTGTATTATCCCTGTACTGTGACATCCCTGTGTGTATTATCCCTGTACTGTGACATCACTGTGTGTATTATCCCTGTACTGTGACATCACTGTGTGTATTATCCCTGTACTGTGACATCACTGTGTGTATTATCCCTGTACTGTGACATCACTGTGTGTATTATCCCTGTACTGTGACATCACTGTGTGTATTACCCCTGTACTGTGACATCACTGTGTGTATTATCCCTGTACTGTGACATCACTGTGTGTATTATCCCTGTACTGTGACATCATTTTGTGTATTATCCCTGTACTGTGACATCACTGTGTGTATTATACCTGTACTGTGACATCACTGTGTGTATTATCCCTGTACTGTGACATCACTGTGTGTATTATCCCTGTACTGTGACATCACTGTGTGTATTATCCCTGTACTGTGACATCCCTGTGTGTATTACCCCTGTACTGTGACATCACTGTGTGTATTATCCCTGTACTGTGACATCACTGTGTGTATTATCCCTGTACTGTGACATCACTGTGTATATTATCCCTGTAGTGTGACATCACTGTGTGTATTACCCCTGTACTGTAACATCACTGTGTATATTATCCTTGTACTGTGACATCACTGTGTGTAGTATCCCTGTACTGTGACATCACTGTGTGTCTTATCCCTGTACTGTGACATCCCTGTGTATTATCCCTGTACTGTGACATCACTGTGTGTATTATCCCTGTACTGTGACATCACTGTGTGTATTATCCCTGTACTGTGACATCACTGTGTGTATTATCCCTGTACTGTGACATCACTGTGTGTATTATCCCTGTACTGTGACATCACTGTGTGTATTATCCCTGTACTGTGACATCACTGTGTGTATTACCCCTGTACTGTGACATCACTGTGTGTATTATCCCTGTACTGTGACATCACTGTGTGTATTATCCCTGTACTGTGACATCACTTTGTGTATTATCCCTGTACTGTGACATCACTGTGTGTATTATCCCTGTACTGTGACATCACTGTGTGTATTATCCCTGTACTGTGACATCACTGTGTGTATTATCCCTGTACTGTGACATCACTGTGTGTATTACCCCTGTACTGTGACATCACTGTGTGTATTATCCCTGTACTGTGACATCACTGTGTGTATTATCCCTGTACTGTGACATCACTGTGTATATTATCCCTGTAGTGTGACATCACTGTGTGTATTACCCCTGTACTGTAACATCACTGTGTATATTATCCTTGTACTGTGACATCACTGTGTGTAGTATCCCTGTACTGTGACATCACTGTGTGTATTATCCCTGTACTGTGACATCCCTGTGTGTATTAGCCCTGTACTGTGACATCACTGTGTGTATTATCCCTGTACTGTGACATCACTGTGTGTATTACCCCTGTACTGTGACAACCCTATGTGTATTATCCCTGTACTGTGACATCACTGTGTGTATTATCCCTGTACTGTGACATCACTGTGTGTATTATCCATGTACTCTGATATCACTGTGTGTATTATCCCTGTACTGTAACATCACTGTGTGTATTATCCCTGTACTGTGACATCACTGTGTATTATCCCTGTACTGTGACATCACTGTGTGAATTATTACTGTACTGTAACATCACTGTGCATATGATCCCTGTACTGTGACATCACTGTGTGTATTACCCCTGTACTGTGACATCACTGTGTGTATTATCCCTGTACTCTGACATCACTGTGTGTATTATCCCTGTACTGTGACATCCCCGTGTGTATTATCCCTGTACTGTGACATCACTGTGTGTATTATCCCTGTACTGTGACATCACTGTGTGTATTACCCCTGTACTGTGACATCCCTGTGTATATTATCCCTGTACTGTGACATCACTGTGTGTATTATCCCTGTACTGTGACATCACTGTGTGTATTATCCCTGTGCTGTGACATCACTGTGTATTATCCCTGTACTGTGACATCACTGTGTGAATTATCACTGTACTGTAACATCACTGTGTATATGATCCCTGTACTGTGACATCACTGTGTGTATTACCCCTGTACTGTTACATCACTGTGTGTATTATCCCTGTGCTGTGACATCACTGTGTGTATTATCCCTGTACTGTGACATCACTGTGTGTATTACCCCTGTGCTGTGACATCACTGTGTGTATTATCCCTGTACTGTGACATCACTGTGTGTATTATCCCTGTACTGTGACATCCCTGTGTGTATTATCCCTGTACTGTGACATCACTGTGTGTATTATCCCTGTACTGTGACATCAGTGTGTGTATTATCCCTGTACTGTGACATCACTGTGTGTATTATACCTGTACTGTGACATCACTGTGTGTATTATTCCTGTGCTGTGACATCACTGTGTGTATTATCCCTGTACTGTGACATCACTGTGTGTATTACCCCTGTGCTGTGACATCACTGTGTGTATTATCCCTGTACTGTGACATCACTGTGTGTATTATCCCTGTACTGTGACATCCCTGTGTGTATTATCCCTGTACTGTGACATCACTGTGTGTATTATCCCTGTACTGTGACATCAGTGTGTGTGTATTATCCCTGTACTGTGACATCACTGTGTGTATTATACCTGTACTGTGACATCACTGTGTGTATTATTCCTGTGCTGTGACATCACTGTGTGTATTATCCCTGTACTGTGACATCACTGTGTATTATCCCTGTACTGTGACATCACTGTGTGTATTATCCCTGTACTGTGACATCACTGTGTGTATTATCCCTGTACTGTGACGTCACTGTGTGTATTATCCCTGTACTGTGACATCACTGTGTGTCTTATCCCTGTACTGTGACATCCCTGTGTGTATTATCCCTGTACTGTGACATCACTGTGTGTATTATCCCTGTACTGTGACATCCCTGTGTGTATTATCCCTGTACTGTGACATCACTGTGTGTATTATCCCTGTACTGTGACATCACTGTGTGTATTATCCCTGTACTGTGACATCACTGTGTGTATTATCCCTGTACTGTGACATCACTGTGTGTATTATCCCTGTACTGTGACATCACTGTGTGTATTACCCCTGTACTGTGACATCACTGTGTGTATTATCCCTGTACTGTGACATCACTGTGTGTATTATCCCTGTACTGTGACATCATTTTGTGTATTATCCCTGTACTGTGACATCACTGTGTGTATTATACCTGTACTGTGACATCACTGTGTGTATTATCCCTGTACTGTGACATCACTGTGTGTATTATCCCTGTACTGTGACATCACTGTGTGTATTATCCCTGTACTGTGACATCCCTGTGTGTATTACCCCTGTACTGTGACATCACTGTGTGTATTATCCCTGTACTGTGACATCACTGTGTGTATTATCCCTGTACTGTGACATCACTGTGTATATTATCCCTGTAGTGTGACATCACTGTGTGTATTACCCCTGTACTGTAACATCACTGTGTATATTATCCTTGTACTGTGACATCACTGTGTGTAGTATCCCTGTACTGTGACATCACTGTGTGTCTTATCCCTGTACTGTGACATCCCTGTGTATTATCCCTGTACTGTGACATCACTGTGTGTATTATCCCTGTACTGTGACATCACTGTGTGTATTATCCCTGTACTGTGACATCACTGTGTGTATTATCCCTGTACTGTGACATCACTGTGTGTATTATCCCTGTACTGTGACATCACTGTGTGTATTATCCCTGTACTGTGACATCACTGTGTGTATTACCCCTGTACTGTGACATCACTGTGTGTATTATCCCTGTACTGTGACATCACTGTGTGTATTATCCCTGTACTGTGACATCACTTTGTGTATTATCCCTGTACTGTGACATCACTGTGTGTATTATCCCTGTACTGTGACATCACTGTGTGTATTATCCCTGTACTGTGACATCACTGTGTGTATTACCCCTGTACTGTGACATCACTGTGTGTATTACCCCTGTACTGTGACATCACTGTGTGTATTATCCCTGTACTGTGACATCACTGTGTGTATTATCCCTGTACTGTGACATCACTGTGTATATTATCCCTGTAGTGTGACATCACTGTGTGTATTACCCCTGTACTGTAACATCACTGTGTATATTATCCTTGTACTGTGACATCACTGTGTGTAGTATCCCTGTACTGTGACATCACTGTGTGTATTATCCCTGTACTGTGACATCCCTGTGTGTATTAGCCCTGTACTGTGACATCACTGTGTGTATTATCCCTGTACTGTGACATCACTGTGTGTATTATCCCTGTACTGTGCCATCACTGTGTGTATTACCCCTGTGCTGTGACATCACTGTGTGTATTATCCCTGTACTGTGACATCCCTGTGTGTATTATCCATGTACTCTGATATCACTGTGTGTATTATCCCTGTACTGTAACATCACTGTGTGTATTACCCCTGTACTGTGACAACCCTATGTGTATTATCCCTGTACTGTGACATCACTGTGTGTATTATCCCTGTACTGTGACATCACTGTGTGTATTATCCATGTACTCTGATATCACTGTGTGTATTATCCCTGTACTGTAACATCACTGTGTGTATTATCCCTGTACTGTGACATCACTGTGTATTATCCCTGTACTGTGACATCACTGTGTGAATTATCACTGTACTGTAACATCACTGTGCATATGATCCCTGTACTGTGACATCACTGTGTGTATTACCCCTGTACTGTGACATCACTGTGTGTATTATCCCTGTACTCTGACATCACTGTGTGTATTATCCCTGTACTGTGACATCCCCGTGTGTATTATCCCTGTACTGTGACATCACTGTGTGTATTATCCCTGTACTGTGACATCACTGTGTGTATTACCCCTGTACTGTGACATCCCTGTGTATATTATCCCTGTACTGTGACATCACTGTGTGTATTATCCCTGTACTGTGACATCACTGTGTGTATTATCCCTGTGCTGTGACATCACTGTGTATTATCCCTGTACTGTGACATCACTGTGTGAATTATCACTGTACTGTAACATCACTGTGTATATGATCCCTGTACTGTGACATCACTGTGTGTATTACCCCTGTACTGTTACATCACTGTGTGTATTATCCCTGTGCTGTGACATCACTGTGTGTATTATCCCTGTACTGTGACATCACTGTGTGTATTACCCCTGTGCTGTGACATCACTGTGTGTATTATCCCTGTACTGTGACATCACTGTGTGTATTATCCCTGTACTGTGACATCCCTGTGTGTATTATCCCTGTACTGTGACATCACTGTGTGTATTATCCCTGTACTGTGACATCAGTGTGTGTATTATCCCTGTACTGTGACATCACTGTGTGTATTATACCTGTACTGTGACATCACTGTGTGTATTATTCCTGTGCTGTGACATCACTGTGTGTATTATCCCTGTACTGTGACATCACTGTGTGTATTACCCCTGTGCTGTGACATCACTGTGTGTATTATCCCTGTACTGTGACATCACTGTGTGTATTATCCCTGTACTGTGACATCCCTGTGTGTATTATCCCTGTACTGTGACATCACTGTGTGTATTATCCCTGTACTGTGACATCAGTGTGTGTATTATCCCTGTACTGTGACATCACTGTGTGTATTATACCTGTACTGTGACATCACTGTGTGTATTATTCCTGTGCTGTGACATCACTGTGTGTATTATCCCTGTACTGTGACATCAGTGTGTGTATTATCCCTGTACTGTGACATCATTGTGTATAATCCATGTACTGTGACATCACTGTGTGTATTATTCCTGTGCTGCGACATCACTGTGTGTATTATCCCTGTACTGTGACATCACTGTGTGTATTATCCCTGTACTGTGCCATCACTGTGTGTATTATCCCTGTACTGTGCCATCACTGTGTGTATTATCCCTGTACTGTGACATCAGTGTGTGTATTATCCCTGTACTGTGACATCATTGTGTATAATCCATGTACTGTGACATCACTGTGTGTATTATTCCTGTGCTGCGACATCATTGTGTATTATCCCTGTACTGTGACATCATTGTATGTATTAAGATGGTGGAATGGGGACCCTATTACAGTATATATTTTTCTTATGGCGCCTTGCAGTAATAAATATTGATGACATTCCCCTTTAAATACATTGGAGTGCTATCACATGAGTAATCATCCTTGACAGTAGCCCAATTTGCAAGTTCCCATGCACACCCCTGGCGCAGCTCAGCTCTGCAGCGCTCAGTAACAGCTGTCAGCTGGTCCGCGTTCCCCGCTGGCCGTACATGTGTCTCTCAGACGTTCCCTGTCACAGCCTCATTCCACAAGTTCCACTCAAGACTTTAACTTTTAATGCACATGAAAGCCGCACGATTTACACATCTCCAGTAAAATCCTGTACCTGCTACAAAGACCATTGACCCCTTTTCCCTGGAAAGACAGTTGCGTCACCCCCATAAATGTGCAACCTTCCTGGAAGAAACTGGAAAAGTCAGAACTTGTATAGATTAGGAAGGAACGAAGGAGAGGCTGGGAAGGCGACCGCATCTACAAGTAGGGATTGTTTCCCTCCAGATCTTCCTGGTCACATTTCGTCATGGATGAATCTTCATCCTGGATTGTCATTGATGGGCCAATGACCAACACTCCCCCGCGATCAGCTGTCTGAAGATAACGCTTCATTGTGTAACAGGGACAGCGCCAAATATTCAGTTGTGGTTGCGCCAGGTACTGCAGCTCAGTCATATATTATTATTTGAATACAAAGCACAACCACAAAAAATGTAAGGCACTCTGTTTGAGTAATGAGGTGGACATGTGTTGCCCCCTGAAGACACCAATTTGTTATGATGAAATGTAATGTGTAATGTAAATTATGTCCTGATTTATTGTGTAGTATAAATTGTGATGTTTACATGTATACTGCATTGCACTGTACTGCGAGGAGGCAGTGAGTGGGATAGGAAACAGTTAACAGTTGGGACTAGCCCATAGTGGGATGGGCTAGCATATAGGGAAAGAGACAGTTTTCATTCTAGAAGCTCAGACAGGGCCTTGCTTGCAGCTAGAACAAATGTTTGGTCCAAGTGTTCAGCAAGGCCACCTGCCAGGACAAAGATAGCGTGTTCCTGAGGGAAAAAACAAGACACAACGAGAGTGGTAGACACCCAGTGGGTGACCTGTGATGAGAAGGAGAAAAGAGACCAAGACAAAGATAGCGTGACCCTGAGGGACAAACAGAGACACAACTAGAGTGGTAGATACACAGTGGGTGACCTGTGATGAGAAGGAGAAAAGAGACCACGACAAAGATAGCGTGATCCTGAGGGACAAACCAAGACACAACGAGAGTGGTATATAGCCAGTGGGTGACCTGTGATGAGAAGTAGAAGAGACCTGGACAAAGATAGCATGATCCTGAGGGACAAACGAAGACACAAGGAGAGCGGTAGAGACTCAGCTTGAAGGACAGTATCAGGTCCAAGACTGATCATAGAACAGAGTGACCCAATCAGATGGGTTTGGAGAAGGGACGTCTATCAGTCAGGCTCCAAGTAGCTTACGGCTCCAAAAGGTAATGGGCCAAGGTGGTCTAGAACGTGACATGAAGGAGTCCTCAAGGCATCAGAAAGCTTGGAAGCTTGAGTCTGGCTACATAGGCAGACCCTCTCCTTTACAAGGTAGAATCAAACATGGAACTGGGTAGAGAAGTTGACTTTCACAAAGTTTTCTGGTTCTATTCTTGCTTGTGGTAAAACGAACCAGAACAGTGGGGACAGGAACAGCCAAGCTGGGTCCCAATAGAGAGTGTCTAAAATTGCTCTGTTTCAATGAAACGTACGAAACGTTGTGTGCCCGCTATCTTGTGTACATAGTTGTCATCTAAAGACTGTTAAATAAAACTACTATGTTGTTTTTAAGAGCTGGTGGTCTCCCTCAGTGAGTGGGTTAACATCTGGTCACAGCCAGCGGAAGACATTGGCATCATGTGGCCTACAATGTACACACACCCAGCCAGGACCACATCTTTCATTTAGTGTGCTGCGGCGCGAGAGAACAGATGGTGACCTCTGAGCAAGCCTACTGCTGGGCCCTGGCTTCTCTCATCCACCTAGATAGGTTCTGCACCTATGCACCGAGCTGGATACGTGACCCTAGGCTGACCCATATCTGGGCTCTAGGTAGGGAACGGATGGGATGAGCTCCTCCTCAACCCTACTAAGAGCTAAAGGACACACAGGGATAACAAACAAGGGAAAACCACAAACAACTTCTCTCCAAGAAGATTCAGGGAGAGGGACTGCAAAATGCATCAAAGTTACTCCAGATGAATGCAAGCTGACTGCTTGCACTCGAGATCTGTAGGGAGTTAGAGCTATCACCAGCACAGACAAGAAGAGAATGAGAGAATTTAAGGACATAAAGGGAGGTGCTGATGAAAACAGCTGAAAGGGTGAAGAACTCTGTAGAGTCCTAAAGGGAAAGGGATGAATCCCATCCAGGGGAGATACATAAGATATAACTAAGATTGATTCAGTCCAGGAGTCTTAATATAATAATCAATAATACAAACAAATGTTTGAAAAAAATACAAAAGTATTTATTAATCATTGTTACACATAGAGGACATACACAGAAGGATGGTGAGTTAAAATCAAGACAGTAAAACAGAGGGCGGTGTTACAAAGGGGAAGCAATCGTATAATCTGACCAGGAGGTTTGAGGCGAGACATTATTCTCATCAAATTATTTGAAAAGGATATGAAAGAGCCAAAGGATCGGTCCGTGATGATCTTCTCAGGACTAAACCTAAGGTCACTGATGATACCATCCGATTGATCACGCCATATCATGCACAATGGCGTGAGATGTCAACAATAATATCAAAATACTGGCCTATCCTAATGGCTGATCATGACCTGGCCTCCTTTCTGACATCCAGACCTGCCATTGCCCCCAGAAGATCTAAGACATTGAGAGACCTTATTGTGAGGAGCCACTATACACCTAGACCCAGCACCACATTCTTGACATGCGGCGGTTCCAGACATGGGTCCGTCTCATGTGGTGACTGTGGTGCATGTCCACAAATGGACCGGGCCTATGACTTTTGGAACTCCTCACACTCAAAAACATATCATATTAGGCATTTCATCAATTGCCGGTCTTCCAATGTTGTATATTGGGCCACATGTCCATGTGGCCTAATATACATAGGTCTCACCACACGTGAATTGAGGGTACGGATTCTGGAGCATGTCCGCGACATCAAAAACGCGGCCAAGCTCCAGAAGCCTGATGATATACTTATGCTCAAGAACATCCCCAAGCACTTTAAAGAAAAACATGGCTGTAATTGGAGGTGCCTCAAGTTCCGTGGTATTGATAAGGTGAACCTGGGGATTAGAGGGGGCAATACTAAAAACAATCTACATAAGAGAGAGGCCAGATGGATTACCATCCTTAATACTACTAAGCCATTGGGCCTCAATGATGTTGTCAGTTTCAAGCCTTTTCTTTGCTAATAACTATTTCCCCTGAGTTCGCTCTCTGCCCTGCAGCACATGCCACTAATTTCAATATTATACATATGCAATTTATGCATTTTTTTGTGGCACTTGGTTGTGCCCGTGTCCTTTGCCAAATATCTTGATTTTAATTTCTCCATTGTTCTTCTTATAGATCCGGTGGTCCTTTTTTCTCCCTGTTACCATCCTCTCCCCCTTCCCTTTGTTGCAATCTTCGCTGAGGAATCTACATTTGGTGACACATCTTTATGAAGACATCTTGGAAATTTCCATTGTGTTCATATATATTTTCTATATTGCTTAATTGATATATTTTCTATTGCTAATATTGTTATTTCTGTATTATAAGAGCACATGTTGTATATGCATAAAACTCATGGTTACTAGTCTCTGATTGCTCAATTGCATGTATATTCATCTTTGCCCTTTGTCACTATGTCGTCCTCAGCTTCGCGTTTGTGCGCGCGCTGGCTCCGTGACTCCCCTCCTCTCAGCACCTGACGTCCAATAGGCTTCCATGAGTTGCGTTTGCGCACCATGGTTCCCTGGACGCCGACGTGATGATGAGGATGGGCGTCGCTGTACTGATGTGGTGGTCTCCTCCCCCCTGCGCCTGGTGTCCAATAGGCGCCCGTGGTTCGCGGTTGCGCACTGCGGGCTCTTTGACGCCGGGGCGCAGGTGGTGATGGGTGCCGCTGGGCCGCCGCGCGCCGCCATAGGCTGGCAGGTAACGTTTGGGGATGATTTAAGGCCGCCGGACTCACAGCTTCCCACACCTCGGACGAAGCCGTTGCGAAACGCGCGTCAGGTGTGGGCGGTGTACTCCGGTGGGACCTTCTTACTTTGGTGGGTATGACCCAAGTTCTTTGCTCCTTGCAGTAATGAGTGGATCCTCATTTATTTGAACATGACACACAAGTAATGGCAATGTTACTTTGGCTGGTGGACTATTTAGTCCTTCTTTGCATGTATCACTCATTAGTAAGCATGTATTTTTGATTGATGGAACATACTCTTGTTTTTTAATAGGTGATTGCTCCCATTTACAATTGTTTATGATCTACTATATGCATATACTGTCAATTTTAATGAATGTATCTGGTTGCAATTAACTATATATATACTACATCAGTTCTAATCAATTCTTGTTTTAGTTTCCATCTCACTGATACTTGCATCTGGCCACATTAAGATTTCTATCTATCTCTATCTATCTAATCTCCTAACCTATTCAAATCTGCTACATGACTGGGCTCTACTACATTGCTTTAGAGGGACTCTTCTACATTGATCTATGTTTTCTGACCCTGAGGCTTCACTGGGGTTTATTATTTAACTCCAACAGTTCCCATCACTTCTTTCTGTTCATCCCCCTGGAAGAATGTCATCTGTGTGACAAACTACCACTAGGTATCACCAGAAGCACTTAGTGACAGGAAAGTCCAACAAACCGGAGGTCAGGAGCCAGGAGGTCATGTATGGAACACAGCGATGAAGCAAAGCCTAGGTCAAAGCATAATCCGGAGGTCAGAAGCCAGGAAGTCACGTAAGGTACACATAGGGAAGCTGAGCCGAGGTCGGGGTACAAGACGGAGGTCAGAAACCAGGAAGTAACGTCAGAGTCAGGGACATGGAAGGAAAGGGAAAACAACAGATCTGGGGTAGGAGGACAAGGTCAAGGCAGAAACGGAAGCCAGAGCAGGCAGAAACTATGACTGGCGGCGTTCTGGGTGAGGTTGCTCCTTAATGTAGCAGAGAAATCACCTGGAAAGAGCCTCCTTCAAACACCAGCGTAGGAACTGAGGACGGGAACCACCTGTCCTCCGGCGCAAAGTACAAAACAGAATACCAGCTCTGCTGGAGAGAGCAGAGTACCATGGATCAGAACCATGACAATCTGATTGTGGAGAATTGCTCGTCTGGACTGAGGCCTTCAAGAATCCACCTCACCAAGTGATACATGATAAACCCTGTGATTTGTCCAAACTTTGCATGTTCTAATATTGTTCACATGTCCACATCATAACGGGCCCTGAGAATAGTGATGTTTCCCATCTGTATGTCATGTCTTAATTCCTTTAGGCTTTAGCATCTTGGCTCACAGTTCATCCACAGGTCAGCACTATCCAAAAAGAAAGGACTGTACAGGAGACTCCCTCTTCATCCTGTTACCATTCCTTACCATTGTTTTCATGGGCACAAAGCGGAGGCGCCAGGGATCCTTTAATGAAAAAATGCACAATTTGTACAGGAAAAAAAACAATTTCTTCATTGCAGCATTTCCTACTTCTCCGAATGTCAAGACTCAGAGGTTCTGACCCCCGAGATGAATCGTTTCTTACAAACTCATCTAAAGAGACATAATCTACCCAAGAAAAAGGCAAATTTGCTAACACAGTGCAGTATTTACCTCCAGCTCATCCGGATTTACAAAATTTATTATACTTTCCCATAACCACAATTAAAGCTCTGAGCGCCCAGCATCCCTTACTTGTTCAGTGTCTGCACAGACAATCCAGTGAATCAGACTGCCATAGAGATGGGAAATATCTCAGCTGCATCCAAAAGTAATAGTTTTTGAGGTCTTATAAAACACGGATAGTTTTATAGGACGCTTATTCTCCCGTCAGCAGTGGCATAACGCTAATAAGGGAGACCATGCAACCGCTATGTGGTCTGTGAGTAAGGATAGGCCAATCGGGTAATGATATCAATATCTGCAGATCCAGTGGAATACAATGGTGGCCAAAGCTCCCTCTTCCACCATTTAGCCTGTAGGTCTCACATCCTCCTCCTCCTGTACAATGACTGATGACACCTCTATACACTGTAGATAACACTGGTTTTACCATTCACAATGAGTCATGTCACAGCTTACCTCCTCCTCCTTCTATACAATGACTAATAACACCTCTACACCGTGTGCAGAATTATTAGGCAAGTTGTATTGTAAAGGATTTTTTTATTATTGATCAACAACTATATTCTCAATCAACACAAAAGACTCATAAATATCAAAGCTTAATATTTTTGGAAATTGGAGTGTTTTTTTTTTTCTATATTTGGCTATCTTAGGAGGATCTGTCTGTGCAGGTAACTATTACTGTGCAGAATTATTAGGCAACTTAATAAAAACCAAATCTATTCCCATCTCACTTGTTTATTTTCACCAGGTAAACCAATATAACTGCACAAAATTTAGAATTAAACATTTCTGACATGCAAAAACAAAACCCAAAAAAATTAGTGACCAATATAGCCCCCTTTCTTTCTGATGACACTCAGCAGCGACCATCCATAGATTCTGTCATTGCTTGATCTGTTTACGATCAACATTGCGTGCAGCAGCCACCATAGCCTCCAGACACTGTTCCGAGAGGTGCACTGTTTTCCCTCCCTGTAGATCTCACATTTTATGAGGGTCCACAGGTTCTCTATGGGGTTCAGATCAGGTGAATAAGGGGGCAATGTCATTATTTTTTATCTTTTAGACCTTTACTGGCCAGCCACGCTGTGGAGTAGTTGGATGCATGTGATGGAGCATTGTCCTGCATGAAAATCATGTTTTTCTTGAACGATACCGACTTCTTCCTGTACCACGGCTTGAAGAAGTTGTCTTCCAGAAACTGGCAGTAGGTCTGGGAGTTGAGCTTCACTCATCCTCAACCTGAAAAGGTGCCACAAGTTGATCTTTGATGATATCAGCCCATACCAGTACCCCACCTCCACCTTGCAGGCGTCTGAGTTGGAGTGGAGCTCTCTGCCCTTTACTGATCCAGCCTGTGGCCCATCCATCTGGCCCATCAAGAGTCTCATTTCATCAGTCCATAAAACCTTTGAAAAATCAGTCTTAAGATATTTCTTGGCCCAGTCTTGACGTTTTATCTTATGTTTCTTGTTCAGAGGTGGTGGTTTTTCAGCCTTCCTTACCTTCGCCATGTCCCTGAGTATGGCACACCTTGTGCTTTTTGATACTCCAGTAACGTTGCAGCTCTGAAATATGGCCAAACTTGTGGCAAATGGCGACTTGGCAGCTTCATGCTTGATTTTTCTCAATTCATGGGCAGTTATTTTGTGCTTTTTTTGTTCAACACGCTTCTTGCGACCCTGTTGGCTATTTGCCATGAAAGTCTTGATAGTCCGGTAATCACGCTTCAAAAGTTTGGCAATTTCAAGACTGCTGCATCCCTCTGCAAGAAATCCCACAATTTTGGACTTTTCAGAGCCTGTCAAATCTCTCTTCTGACCCATTTTGCCAAAGGAAAGGAAGTTGCCTAATAATTAAGCCCCCCTTATATAGGGTGTTGCTGTCATTATACCGCACCCCTCCTCATTACAGAGATGCACATCACCTGATTTACTTAATTGGTAGTTGGCTCTCAGCCTATACAGCTTGGAGTAGGACGACATGTATAAAAAGTATCATGTGATCAAAATACTCATTTGCCTAATAATTCTGTGTGACGCCCCTGGGCTATCAGGTCGTCACAGGGTATTGCACAATCTGCCCTCACGTGCAGTATCCACCTCCCTCTTGGTTATGGGTGCCTAACCAGATGGTGTTGCCTACATCAGCTAATCAAATCCTAGATACACCCTGCACCACACCCACCAGACACACCAGTGGATGGCTTGAGTGGAATAGAGTCGCCAACCTGGGGGGTCAGGGAGGGGAGGTGAGGAGTGTAGTCAGTTGAGTAGCAGTAGAGAGTTGGAGAATAGCCCTCGAGCTGTGAGGAGCTCTGAGGAGGTCGGGAGCAAGGACTCCCATAAGGAGACTGTATAGGTGGCAGACGGTGGTCTGGGCCTAGAGGAGTGGACCCCCGGTCGCAGGGGATCGTGGCAAGGGGGTCGGATCTATCGAGCAGGACAGCCGGCGGCCTTTCACCATCACTGGCTGGGACCAAGGCATGACGGGGTACGTGGACCCTAGGTCGGGGAGTAGCTGTGTACCGCCCCGCTCTCAGCAGCTGAGCTGCTCAGATCTGGTCCTTCTGTGGGTGGCTCGAGGGTCTCCGGACCCGGGGGTCTCGCGGTCACTTCAATTGAAAAGGGGGTTATGGTGTATGGGATTTTGGAAAGTTTGTACGTGACGCCACCCACGGTATGTGGTAAATGGGGTACCACCGCTGCCATTGAGAGGACTCCCGGGTGCGTTGGGCTGGCAGCTGGATGTTGTTAACCCTCTCTTTCGCGCCCTTTTCTCAGGGAAGAAGATGCTGGGCTGTAGTTTTCGCGCCCAAAATGGCGTCAAGATGGCGACTTCTGAAAATTTTGCAACGGATCACCGCTGACTGTCCAATACATGGCGCACTTCCACAAGGTAAGTGGATGGGTAAGTATCCTGTTCGTGACGCCAAAAATTGAGGTGTACCGCCCTGCTCTCAGCAGCCAAGCTGCTCGGATCTGGTCCTTCTGTGGGTGGCTCGAGGGTCTCCGGACCCAGGGTATAGGATTTTGGAAAGTTTGTACATGACGCCACCCACGGTATGTGGTAAATGGGGTACCACCGCTGCCGTTGAGAGAACTCCCGGGTGCATTGGGCTGGCAGCTGGATGTTGTTAACCCTCCGTGGCTAGGGATGGATGCCCCGGGACCCAGGGGGAGTTGTGGTAGTGGCAGGGATTGCAGGGAGCAGGAAACTCACAGTTAGGTTGTCCTGGTGTTGGATTAGGCTGCTTTCATGTGTAGGGTCAGGAAACACAGAGTCCAGTACTTAACCAGAAATTGCCGATGTTTGTAGGCCTTTGGTACGGGGGTGTTCGGATCTCACACCCGGTACAAGAAGCAGGGCCCTCTCTCTCTCCTGCACTCCAGCTAAGAGTCACCTTCTCTGGGTAACGGATGGGGGAAGTCCTCTCTTTGCACAAGTCCGGGGTCCCGTGCACACTACCGGTGGGTCACTACCCTGCCCCGGTCCACTACAGGTTCCCGTGAGCCTACTCTCCAGTTCAGCTCCAAGACTTCTGCTTTTCTTTGCTTATCATATAAATCAAATAGAAAACCGGTTTTAAATGCCGCGCTAAAAACCACAGATGCTGTAGATAAATAGATTTCCTTTATTTCACAGTTCTACGCGTTTCAGAGACATCTCCGTCTCCTTCCTCAGGAAATCATAGGGGGTTGTGACTGGCACAACCCTACCAGGTGAGTGTATCTCTTTCTGTCTCTCTACCGTCATACCGGGTAAGACCCTATTGCACTTTTTCCCCTCTACAGCTTTTCTTTGCTTGACTTCCCCTGCAGCACAGAGACTACAACCCTGTCTGCACTCCTCTCCCTCCTTCAACCGACTGACTCAACTCCTCCCCTCCTGCTCCTTTAGTTACACTGGGGGGAGGTGCGGCTGCTTCACTGTACCAGTGTGGGATCAGGTGGTACCAGGGAGTTTTAACTCTTTCTGTGACTACCTGGTTTTGCCAGGGCGTCACATACCCCCTTGGTTAAACACAGACCGTCCAGACACCGACGTTTTTTATTTTTCAGTAAAACTGCAATGGAAAATATGGGTAAAACATTAACATTTTATCCCCCTAAGGAGAGGCATTTTTGCTTACAACTTGCTAAACTGTCCTTCCCTCCAGTCCATAAAACAACATTTCTACAACTGCTGCCGCTCCCAATATGGGGCACGGGTTCCGTGCTCCGCCTCCTGCTCAGGAGCCAGGCCCACTCGGATGCCCTTGGCGCCGGCTACAACCAGCCTTGCTAACTGCCGAGAGCCCCAACGCTCAGTGGCCTACTCCTCCTTTCGGCAGGTGCACTCCCGCTGTCCCACAGCCGGGACGGGGTATTTTGGAGTGGCTGGCGCTGCAGCTGGGGGAGATTTCAGGACGGGGGCCGCCTCTATTGTGGCCGGGCGGACTGCCGGAGCCGACGTCATCACCGTTGCGGCCGGGCGGCCGGGCGGACTGCCGGAGCCGACGTCAACACCGTTGCGGCTGGGCGGACTGCCGGAGCCGATGTCATCACCGTTGCGGCTGGGCGGACTGCCGGAGCCGACGTCATCACCGTTACGGCCATGCTCAGGCCCGGGAAAGATGTCATCGGGGTTGCAGCCTGGCTCGGGGCTGGACGGGATGTCATCGGGGTTGCAGCCTGCTGTGACATCTTGCCGCTCTTGTGTCCAGGAACGGAATTTTGCAGAGTCCTGGCGTCCCTGCACTCTACATTTCTGGTTACATGCTGCAGTAATCTTCGCCCACCCCTGACTCGCCCACGCCAGGGCTCTGGGACACCTGGTGCCGGGCCGGACTAGTCCGGGGGTAGTCAGCGGTGGCAGGGCCCGGCTCCGTGACCCTGGCGGGGTCAACTAATATGACGACTGATGGGGATGGTGATTAATAATAAAGTTTGTGTAAATATATTCGTGACGCCACCTGTGGATTGCGGCTATTGAGCCGCCGCTGCTAGATAGGGCCTCCGGGGCTGATGTAATGGCAGCTGGGATGGTTCTGGTCCCCACAGGTGGAGCAGTACCCCGGGGCAAACGTTGGTGCTTATAAGAGTCTATACAGTAGTGGTGCAGTGTAGAACAAAAGGGAGGCGACACCAGAGTTGCAGTTTCAAGGTCTTTTACTCACTGTTGCCAGGGCTGCAGCAGACTGGTTGCCGTTGGAGTGCTGGAATTTTATGTCTCTTTCCACGACTGACTTCACAGCCTTGACTTTTATAGAAGAACTTGTCTTGGCCTCCAACATAGAATCTGGTCAAGGGGGCTTGCCTGACTGGAATCTTGCCTCTTCCCAGGGGATCTACGGCAGGATGTGGCCCTGGGCGCTTGCAGCTACCTTGGGCCTCGGTGTCACTTTATGAGGAAATGTCTTTCTTCCCTCTGTCTGGGGACCATCCCCGAATGCAGCCAGATCCCTCCACCCGATCTTCTTAGTGGAACAGGCCACGAGCTAATAAGCCCTTCCGTGGCCCTGGAATCCTTTCTACTCTGTCTGTGGTGTCACCTGGGCCTAGCTGGGCCCCAGGATCTCCACCAGGAAACTTCTCTCTCTGTCACTTTTGCTCCACTCTGCTGAGGTAACTACCTCCCTCCCCTTCTCTCTCTCTCTCCCTTCACTAGACTGTCTGAACTTGAACTTCCTGTCTCTATTCTTACTTTCAGTTGGCTCCTCCCACTTTCCTTGTTGCTAGGCCCCACCCTATGGGAGAAGAGATGGGTCTTACGGCCCCCCTGACTACAGCACGGGGGTAGCTGCCACTATCTCCGGTCCCAAAATATGCCTGACAATAGGTGTAGTGTGAATTTGCCTGTGAACTGGTATGTACCCTTGCCTTACCCAGGATGGGACATCACACCTCTGGCTGAGGTGCAATGTCTCTGTGGTGACAGAAGCCTCAGGGGCACCACACCCCCCTTGGTCTTTTGTCGGCACTTCTTTTCTTTGCTGGTAAGTTTCGTTTTCCGACTTCCGGCTCGCTTTCCGGCCGCGTTCCCAGGGGGCGGGGCTTCTGCTTTCGCGCCCTTTTCTCGGGGAAGAAGATGCTGGGCTGTAGTTTTCGCGCCCAAAATGGCGGCAAGATGGCGACTTCTGAAAATTTTGCAACGGATCACCGCTGACTGTCCAATACATGGCGCACTTCCACAAGGTAAGTGGATGGGTAAGTATCCTGTTCGTGACGCCAAAAATTGAGGTGTACCGCCCTGCTCTCAGCAGCCAAGCTGCTCGGATCTGGTCCTTCTGTGGGTGGCTCGAGGGTCTCCGGACCCAGGGTATAGGATTTTGGAAAGTTTGTACATGACGCCACCCACGGTATGTGGTAAATGGGGTACCACCGCTGCCGTTGAGAGAACTCCCGGGTGCATTGGGCTGGCAGCTGGATGTTGTTAACCCTCCGTGGGTAGGGATGGATGCCCCGGGGCCCAGGGGGAGTTGTGGTAGTGGCAGGGATTGCAGGGAGCAGGAAACTCACAGTTAGGTTGTCCTGGTGTTGGATTAGGCTGCTTTCATGTGTAGGGTCAGGAAACACAGAGTCCAGTACTTAACCAGAAATTGCCGATGTCTGTAGGCCTTTGGTACGGGGGTGTTCGGATCTCACACCCGGTACAAGAAGCAGGGCCCTCTCTCTCTCCTGCACTCCAGCTAAGAGTCACCTTCTCTGGGTAACGGATGGGGGAAGTCCTCTCTTTGCACAAGTCCGGGGTCCCGTGCACATTACTGGCGGGCCACTACCCTGCCCCAGTCCACTATAGGTTCCCGTGAGCCTACTCTCTACTTAAGCTCCAAGACTTCTGCTTTTCTTTGCTTGACTTCCCCTGCAGCACAGGGACTACAACCCTGTCTGCACTCCACTCCCTCCTTCCACCGCCTGACTCAACTCCTCCCCTCCTACTCCTTTAGTTACACTGGGGGGGAAGATGCGGCTGCTTCACTGTACCAGTGTGGGATCAGGTGGTACCAGGGAGGTTTAACTTTTTCTGTGACTACCTGGTTTTGCCAGGGCGTCACAGCTGCATGCAACCCAATAATCTACCCGTGGAAAACGGAGCCTTCAAGATTCGTTCCTAACTGCTCCAGAATCGGGGCACTAGCGCAACGAGGGGGATTGGACTTTCCACCCAAAACGGTCCATAAAATCCCAAGCGTGAGCCCTGAGAGCAAGCTCCCACACTTAGCCACAGTGGGGAGCAGGACCCGGCAAGTTTCATACTACCAAGACCACCAGAGAAGTAAATTAGTGCCAGGAGGCAGGTCACGGATCGCCAGGCAGCACAATTGGGGATGGGACCCAAACTAGCTCCACTTAGCGGCAGTGGCGTCCAGAGATTTGGTTTACTCGGTTGTCGGTGTCTGCTTATTGGACTGAGTGAGTACAAGTGTTACCCCTGCATCTCACAGCCTATTCCCACTCACCGAGTCCCGGGGCATTCCTCCCGCTACCCATGGAGGGTTCTAACACCTTGCTGCCCCGTTCCATCATCCCCGGGTACTCCCAACTGCAGTGATGGTACTCCTAATTACCACACAACACAGGTGGCATCACAAACTCTATAATCCCTTCTAAATACCCCCTTCATTTGAGTGGCCGCACGACCCCCGGGTCCAGAGACCCTCGAGCCACTGAGAACCCGTGTCCGAGCATCTCGGCAGCTGCCACGGGGGCGGCACATCTACACACAGTGTATACACAGTAGATAACACCGATTTTACCATTCACAATAGGTGATGTCACAGATCACCTCCTCCTCCTTCTGTTCAATGACTGATAAAACCTCTATCTACAGTAGGTAACATCATGATTCACCATTCATAATAGGTGATGTCACAGCTCACCTCCTCATCCTCCAGTACAATGACTGATAACACCTCTATCTACAGTAGGTAACGTCATGATTCACCATTTATAATAGGTGATGTCACAGCTCACCTCCTCATCCTCCAGTACAATGACTGATAACACCTCTATCTACAGTAGGTAACGTCATGATTCACCATTTATAATAGGTGATGTCACAGCTCACCTCCTCATCCTCCAGTACAATGACTGATAACACCTCTATCTACAGTAGGTAACGTCATGATTCACCATTCATAATAGGTGATGTCACAGCTCACCTCCTCCTAGTGAACAGTGTAAAGATTTCTACATTTTTCTTTTAGGATTGTATACATTTTTTCTTACTTAACTGTACATATGTTTGGCTAAAAATCAGTTTTCTATTTGGGTTTCATAAAAAATGTTGCTGCCTGCAGAATGAGTTCACCCCAATTCGGTCAGTGAACTCATTCTGACGGTCTAGGGAAGAGTTTGTAACTTTTTATGTATTTATTTTAAAGCTCACTCAGGAGCTATGATATTTCCTGGACCTGAAGTTCAAAACAGCTGCACTAAGCACAAGGCGGGTAAAACAGCACTATCAAAAGGAAGCAAGACAAAGTAATGGAGCACACCACAAAGATTAATAACTTTGCTAAAACAAATCAATTAAAAAGCAAAAATTATCTTCAGAGTTTGATAACCCCTTAAGGACGCCAGGTATTATGTGCCGAGCTGTGCCAGAGAAGAAGACATAACCCGAATCTGGTGATATCTAAATCTGTACTGATGTCTCCAAGTGTCCTGTACACAATTTGGAAGAGTAGTCAGGGCCACTACAAAGCAAAGCGATCAAGTGGAATCAGAATGATCATTGTTAAAGGGGTTCTCCTCTACTTTAACATTAATGGCCTGTCCTTAGTATAGGTCATCAGTGTCTGATTGGCTGGGGTCTGACATCCGGCATCCTCCGATCAGCTGTTCTTGGTGCCGTCGGCGGCCGAAAATGCTCAGTTTTGGTGCTGCCCCATTAACTGATATCGGCTGCACATCCACCTCCTTTTGATTTGAATGGTAAGTTGATGTGCAGTACCCAGCCGCGACCGCTATCAGAAGATGGGGCAGCTCTGGAACTGATCATTTCCGGTAGCGTGCAACAGCTGATCGCCTATCAGAAGACAGGGCAGCTCCAAACTGAGTATAGCAGGCAGTGTGCAACAGCTGATCGACTATTAGAAGACAAAGCAGCTCCAAAACTGAGTATATCCAGCAACGTGCAACAGCTGATCGACTATCAGAAGACGGGGCAGCTCTGGAACTGAGTATATCCGGTAGCGTGCAACAGCTGATCGACTATCAGAAGACGGAGCAGCTCCGGAACTGAGTATATCCGGTAGCGTGCAACAGCTGATCGACTATCAGAAGACGGGGCAGCTCCGGAACTGAGTATATCCGGTAGCATGCAACAGCTGATCGACTATCAGAAGACGGGGCAGCTCCGGAACTGAGTATATCCGGTAGCGTGCAACAGCTGATCGACTATCAGAAGTCGGGCAGCTCCAAAACTGAGTATATCTGGCAATGTGGAACAGCTAATCGCCTATCAGAAGACGAGGCAGCTTCAAAACTGAGTATATCCGGCAACGTGCAACAGCTGATCAACTATCAGAAGACAAAGCAGCTCCAAAACTGAGTATATCTGGCAACATGCAACAGCTGATCAACTATCAGGAGACAGGGCAGCTCCGGAACTGAGTATATCTGGTAGCGTGCAACAGCTGATCGACTATCAGAAGACAAAGCAGCTCCAAAATTGAGTATATCTGGCAACGTGCAACAGCTGATCGACTATCAGAAAACGGGGCAGCTCCGGAACTGAGTATATCTGGCAACATGCAACAGCTGATCGACTATCAGAAAATGGGGCAGCTCCAGAACTGAGTATATCCGGTAGCGTGCAACAGCTGATCAACTATCAGAAGACTGGACAGCTCCAAAATTGAGTATATCCGGCAGCGTGCAATAGCTGATCAACTATCAGGAGACGGGGCAGCTCCGGATCTGAGTATCTGAGTATATCTGGCAACATAATGCAACAGCTGATCGACTATCAGGAGACGGGGCAGCTCCGGATCTGAGTATATCTGGTAGCGTGCAAAAGCTGATCGACTATCAGAAGACGGGGCAGCTCCGGAACTGAGTATATCCGGTAGCGTGCAACAGCTGATCGACTATCAGAAGACGGGGCAGCTCCGGAACTGAGTATATCCGGTAGCGTGCAACAGCTGATCGGCTATCAGTAGACTGGACAGCTCCAAAACTGAGTATATCCGGCAACGTGCAACAGCTGATCGACCATCAGAAGACGGGGCAGCTCCGGAACTGAGTATATCCGGCAACGTGCAACAGCTGATCGACTATCAGAAGACGGGACAGCTCCAAAACTGAGTATGTTCGGCAACGTGCAATAGCTTATCGACTATCAGAAGACGGGGCAGCTCCGGAACTGAGCATTTCTGGCTGAATGCTGCCACTTCCGGCACCAGCAGCAGCTGATCTGCAGAGGTGTCGGGTGTTGGACCCCAGCCGATCAGACATCGATGATCTATCCTAATGATAGGCCATCAGTGGAAAACCTTTTTAAGTTCTGGGTATTCTCATAGTGTTTTTATAGTTTGAGATTAACCTTCAGTAATTCTGACCATTCTTGAACTTTTCTAATTAGCCAAGATTTTGAGAAAGATCATTTTTAAAAGTTCACTTATCTTTTCTCACGGAAGTGTACAAATATATGTAAAACCTATGGAATCACATATAGAAGGACGTTCGGAATTAGTAACACAGATTGGCAGTGACCCTTCAGCGTCCGCCGACTCCCAAACCAAAAATCTCCTGGGAAGAATGCTGTATGAAAACACGTCTTTCCCTTCGTGTCTTGGCTCCACGCGGAGGATTCGGGACATCTGTTGTCCTTTATTTTGGCATATTTACACTGTTTTATTTTATTATGAATCCACAGAATTATCTTCTCCATTTTTATTTCCACTTCACTATATTTAGCCGGAGTCATTTCCCAGGAATCATGGACGGTTTGTTGTGACTTTTTCTCCTCTCGTTGTGTCGTCACCGTCATTGGAGATTTTAGGTTCACAATGCGGCTGATGTTTGTCTGGGGGGAACGCTACCAAAACAAACACATATTGTAATCAAAGGTCTAAAATTAAATCCTGTCTAATTCATTCCTGGCTACATTTTCTTGTGCAGCCCATAGTTACAACGTTATTTACAAAATCGGAAGTTTTGGGTTGTCATGTAGCCACTTGTCCACTTCTGTTACTTAGTTCTATCCGATTGTAGGAAGACTTCATAAGAAACTGATGTCTATATTGCTCCAAAAAGGTGGTCTTCCAGTCGAACCCTGAAGGACAAGTCTTGGAGGGGTACGATAGGTGAGATTGAGCTTCCTGGTTGGTTTGGTATTACAGGAATTTGACTTTTAGGACTACTCAACTAATGCGGGCGTCACACGGTACGATATATCGGGCGATATGTTGTCGGGGTCACGTCGGTAGTGACGCACATCCGGCATTGTCTGATAAATCGTACCGTGTGACAGCGGTGAACGAGAAGAAATACTCAACTTCTCGTTCATCGTTGACACGTCGCTCACTTTAAAAAAAATCGGCCGTCAGGTGTGTGGCAGCACACGTCGCACCGTGTGACACCCCGGGAACGATGAACACAGCTTACCTGCATCCCGCCGGCAATGCGGAAGGAAGGAGGTTGGGGGGATGTTACGTCCCGCTCATCTCCGCCCCTCCGCTTCTATTGGCCTCCCGCCGTGTGACGTCGCTGTGACGCCGAACGTCCCTCCCACTCCAGGAAGTGGATGTTCGCCGCCCTCAGCGTCGTCACATGGGAGATAAGTGCGTGTGACGGGGGGTTAACGACTTTGTGCGACACGGTCAATCAATTGCCCGTGACGCACAAACGACGGGGGTGGTTACGATCGATCGTGAAATCGCACGATCGATCGTAACGTGTAAAGCAGGCTTTAGTTCTATCCGATTGTAGGAAGACTTCATAAGAAACTGATGTCTATATTGCTCCAAAAAGGTGGTCTTCCAGTCGAACCCTGAAGGACAAGTCTTGGGGGGGTACGATAGGTGAGATTGAGGTTCCTGGTTGGTTTGGTATTACAGGAATTTGACTTTTAGGACCACTCAACCAAGAGTAGTACGATGTAATAAAAACTATTAAAACCTGCAAAAAGTAGGCACCAAAACACTACAAAAATAAATGAAAAATTACCAATGGAAACATCTAATCCCACAATATTTTAAATGTAATACAAAAGTTTTTCTACATTTTTTTAACATTTTTATTAGCTGTCCACCACGCTAGCAGGAACCACCGGCAATGGGTGATAGGGTGATAAAATATGTGGTACTAATCCATTGTTCCATTTGGTCATGTGACGCCCCTACGGTAACCAGGTGCCACAAATACAAGGTAACAGCCCAACTCCAACATAACTGTGCCAGCCACTACACACACACTAGCACACCAGGACATTTACACTCTCTATACTCGGCTGGGAGCCTCACCTAGCCAGGTGACAGGGCTGGGCACTGTTGGATAACAGGCAGCAAACTGGGGAGGAAGAGACCAGACCTGGGGGAGGAGAAAGTGACCTGGGGAGTGTGGATGGACAGTGGGACAGTCAGAAGAGTTTAGGAAGTGAAAGAGGAAGGTTGTGAGCAGAGGAGTGGTAAGAAAGGTGTCAAGACAGACCAGAGACTCTTGAGACACAGAGAGAAAGTATAAGGAGCCATAAAGGAAAGTGAGGAGTAAGAAAGTCGGCGGAGTGGTAGCAAAGACACTGCAAAGACCTGAGGAGAAAGATCAGCCACTGAGAGGAGGAAAGTAGCTGCAGAACGAGAGAGCAAGCTCCAAGGACAGAGGGATCCTGTGGGGTGGACATCCGGGGCTCACAGTACTTTGCACGCACGGGGTGCAGATCCCAGAACAGACCATGACTTCAAGCCATCTGTTAAGTCTGCCAGGCAGGTGGGTTTCCAGGACTCATCTGCCACCCTTTAACGTCCGAGGCATTATCAGCAAAGAGGGGACCGGGAGAAATTCCCTTAAATAGTCCAAGCTGCCTGCAGCAGGACCCAGACACCAGGAGGACCTCCAAGTGCTCCACGCCAGGGAGGACCCACATACACCAGAGTGCACAGGTGGAGAGTGGCACCAGGTTGTCAGGCACAGCCATCAGGGACACGGGCGCACCTGGCATGCAGTATGTTTCAGGGCGTCGAACCAGTCAGTAAAAAACATCAAACGGCCCTCTTTGTCTGGACTGCTTCATTGCGCTGCGCCTCCACGTAAACCCTTCACCTACTCCTGGGGAAAAGCCCTGCTCGCGGAGGGCTCCACCATCCACGCTGCTCCCATCTATCATCCCCAGTGGGAACCCGCAGCAGTGGCCCTACCATCCCTGGCCGCAAACCGCGAGTGGCGTAGTCGGACTTTCTCTTTCTTTTTTTTCTTTTTCATTTAAAACTGCTCAACAGTGCCCCCGGGTCCGGGACCCCTCGAGCCATGAACCTACCAGATACGAGGAGCTCGGCCGCCCTGGGGTGCGACAGTCAACAGGTACAGAGATAAGATTATTTTTAAAGAATTGTTATGGGATTGGGTGTGAGCTCGGTATTTTTCTAAAGTTATGAGTACCGAGCACCCAAGCATGGTAGTGCCCGCTCACCACTAGTTATGAGTACTGAGCACCCGAGCATGGTAGTGCTCGCTCATCACTAGTTACGAGTACTGAGCACCCGAGCATGGTAGTGCTCACTCATCACTAGTTACAAGTACTGAGCACCTGAGCATGGTAGTGCCCACTCATCACTAGTTACGAGTACTGAGCCCCCGAGCATGGTAGTGCCCACTCATCACTAGTTACAAGTACTGAGCACCTGAGCATGGTAGTGCCCACTCATCACTAGTTACGAGTACTGAGCACCCGAGCATGGTAGTGCTCACTCATCACTAGTTACAAGTACTGAGCACCTGAGCATGGTAGTGCCCACTCATCACTAGTTACTAGTACTGAGCCCCCGAGCATGGTAGTGCCCACTCATCACTAGTTACGAGTACTGAGCACCAGAGCATGGTAGTGCCCACTCATCACTAGTTACGAGTACTGAGCACCAGAGCATGGTAGTGCTCACTCATCACTAGTTACGAGTACAGAGCACCCGAGCATGGTAGTGCTCACTCATCACTAGTTACGAGTACTGAGCACCCGAGCATGGTAGTGCTCACTCATCACTAGTTACGAGTACAGAGCACCCAAGCATGGTAGTGCCCGCTCACCACTAGTTATGAGTACTGAGCACCCGAGCATGGTAGTGCTCGCTCATCACTAGTTACGAGTACTGAGCACCCGAGCATGGTAGTGCTCACTCATCACTAGTTACGAGTACTGAGCACCCGAGCATGGTAGTGCCCACTCATCACTAGTTACGAGTACTGAGCACCAGAGCATGGTAGTGCCCGCTCATCACTAGTTACGAGTACTGAGCACCAGAGCATGGTAGTGCTCACTCATCACTAGTTACGAGTACAGAGCACCCGAGCATGGTAGTGCTCACTCATCACTAGTTACGAGTACTGAGCACCCGAGCATGGTAGTGCTCACTCATCACTAGTTACGAGTACAGAGCACCCGAGCATGGTAGTGCCCACTCATCACTAGTTACGAGTACTGAGCACCCGAGCATGGTAGTGCTCGCTCATCACTAGTTACGAGTACCGAGCACTCGAGCATGGTAGTGCCCGCTCACCACTAGTTATGAGTACTGAGCACCCGAGCATGGTAGTGCCCGCTCATCACTAGTTACGAGTACCGAGCACTCGAGCATGGTAGTGCCCGCTCATCACTAGTTACGAGTACTGAGCACCAGAGCATGGTAGTGCCCGCTCATCACTAGTTACGAGTACTGAGCACCCGAGCATGGTAGTGCTCACTCATCACTAGTTACGAGTACTGAGCACCCGAGCATGGTAGTGCCCGCTCATCACTAGTTACGAGTACTGAGCACTCGAGCATGGTAGTGCCCGCTCATCACTAGTTACGAGTACTGAGCACCAGAGCATGGTAGTGCCCGCTCATCACTAGTTACGAGTACTGAGCACTCGAGCATGGTAGTGCTCACTCATCACTAGTTACGAGTACTGAGCACCCGAGCATGGTAGTGCTCACTCATCACTAGTTACGAGTACAGAGCACCCAAGCATGGTAGTGCCCGCTCACCACTAGTTATGAGTACTGAGCACCCGAGCATGGTAGTGCTCGCTCATCACTAGTTACGAGTACTGAGCACCCGAGCATGGTAGTGCTCACTCATCACTAGTTACGAGTACTGAGCACCCGAGCATGGTAGTGCCCACTCATCACTAGTTACGAGTACTGAGCACCAGAGCATGGTAGTGCCCGCTCATCACTAGTTACGAGTACTGAGCACCAGAGCATGGTAGTGCTCACTCATCACTAGTTACGAGTACAGAGCACCCGAGCATGGTAGTGCTCACTCATCACTAGTTACGAGTACTGAGCACCCGAGCATGGTAGTGCTCACTCATCACTAGTTACGAGTACAGAGCACCCGAGCATGGTAGTGCCCACTCATCACTAGTTACGAGTACTGAGCACCCGAGCATGGTAGTGCTCGCTCATCACTAGTTACGAGTACCGAGCACTCGAGCATGGTAGTGCCCGCTCACCACTAGTTATGAGTACTGAGCACCCGAGCATGGTAGTGCCCGCTCATCACTAGTTACGAGTACCGAGCACTCGAGCATGGTAGTGCCCGCTCATCACTAGTTACGAGTACTGAGCACCAGAGCATGGTAGTGCCCGCTCATCACTAGTTACGAGTACTGAGCACCCGAGCATGGTAGTGCCCGCTCATCACTAGTTACGAGTACAGAGCATCCGAGCATGGTACTGCCCGCTCATCACTAGTTACCAGTACTGAGCACCAGAGCATGGTAGTGCCCGCTCATCACTAGTTACGAGTACCGAGCACTCGAGCATGGTAGTGCTCACTGATCACTAGTTACGAGTACTGAGCACCAGAGCATGGTAGTGCCCACTCATCACTAGTTACAAGTACTGAGCACCAGAGCATGGTAGTGCCCGCTCATCACTAGTTACGAGTACAGAGCACCTGAGCATGGTAGTGCCCACTCATCACTAGTTACGAGTACAGAGCACCTGAGCATGGTAGTGCCCACTCATCACTAGTTACGAGTACTGAGCACTTGAGCATGGTAGTGCCCACTCATCACTAGTTACGAGTATTGAGCACCCGAGCATGGTAGTGCTCACTCATCACTAGTTACAAGTACTGAGCACACGAGCATGGTAGTGCCCGCTCATCACTAGTTACGAGTACTGAGCACCTGAGCATGGTAGTGCCCGCTCATCACTAGTTACGAGTACTGAGCACCCGAGCGCATCACTAGTTACGAGTACTGAGCACCCGAGCATGGTAGTGGCCGCTCATCACTAGTTACGAGTACTGAGCACCCGAGCATGGTAGTGCCCGCTCATCACTAGTTACGAGTACTGAGCACCCGAGCATGGTAGTGCCCGCTCATCACTAGTTACGAGTACCAAGCACCTGAGCATGGTAGTGCCCGCTCATCACTAGTTATGAGTACCAAGCACCCGAGCATGGTAGTGCCCACTCATCACTAGTTACGAGTACTGAGCACCTGAGCATGGTAGTGCCCACTCATCACTAGTTACGAGTACTGAGCACCTGAGCATGGTAGTGCCCACTCATCACTAGTTACGAGTACTGAGCACCTGAGCATGGTAGTGCCCGCTCATCACTAGTTACGAGTACTGAGCACCCGAGCATGGTAGTGTTCACTCATCACTAGTTACGAGTATTGAGCACCCGAGCATGGTAGTGCTCACTCATCACTAGTTACAAGTACTGAGCACCCGAGCATGGTAGTGCCCGCTCATCACTAGTTACCAGTACTGAGCACCTGAGCATGGTAGTGCCCGCTCATCACTAGTAGTTACGAGTACTGAGCACCCGAGCATGGTAGTGGCCGCTCATCACTAGTTACGAGTACTGAGCACCCGAGCATGGTAGTGCCCGCTCATCACTAGTTACGAGTACTGAGCACCCGAGCATGGTAGTGCTCGCTCATCACTAGTTACGAGTACAGAGCACCCGAGCATGGTAGTGCCCGCTTATCACTAGTTACGAGTACTGAGCACCCGAGCATGGTAGTGTTCACTCATCACTAGTTACGAGTATTGAGCACCCGAGCATGGTAGTGCTCACTCATCACTAGTTACAAGTACTGAGCACCCGAGCATGGTAGTGCTCGCTCATCACTAGTTACCAGTACTGAGCACCTGAGCATGATAGTGCCCGCTCATCACTAGTAGTTACGAGTACTGAGCACCCGAGCATGGTAGTGCCCGCTCATCACTAGTTACGAGTACTGAGCACCCGAGCATGGTAGTGGCCGCTCATCACTAGTTACGAGTACTGAGCACCCGAGCATGGTAGTGCCCGCTCATCACTAGTTACCAGTACTGAGCACCTGAGCATGATAGTGCGCGCTCATCACTAGTAGTTACGAGTACTGAGCACCCGAGCATGGTAGTGCCCGCTCATCACTAGTTACGAGTACTGAGCACCCGAGCATGGTAGTGGCCGCTCATCACTAGTTACGAGTACTGAGCACCCGAGCATGGTAGTGTCCGCTCATCACTAGTTACGAGTACTGAGCACCCGAGCATGGTAGTGCCCGCTCATCACTAGTTACGAGTACTGAGCACCCGAGCATGGTAGTGCCCGCTCATCACTAGTTACGAGTACCAAGCACCTGAGCATGGTAGTGCCCGCTCATCACTAGTTCTGAGTACCAAGCACCCGAGCATGGTAGTGCCCGCTCATCACTAGTTACGAGTACTGAGCACCCGAGCATGGTAGTGCCCGCTCATCACTAGTTACGAGTACTGAGCACCCGAGCATGGTAGTGCCCGCTCATCACTAGTTACGAGTACTGAGCACCCGAGCATGGTAGTGCCCGCTCATCACTAGTTACGAGTACTGAGCACCCGAACATGGTAGTGCCCGCTCATCACTAGTTACGAGTACCAAGCACCTGAGCATGGTAGTGCCCGCTCATCACTAGTTATGAGTACCAAGCACCCGAGCATGGTAGTGCCCACTCATCACTAGTTACGAGTACTGAGCACCTGAGCATGGTAGTGCCCACTCATCACTAGTTACGAGTACTGAGCACCTGAGCATGGTAGTGCCCACTCATCACTAGTTACGAGTACTGAGCACCTGAGCATGGTAGTGCCCGCTCATCACTAGTTACGAGTACTGAGCACCCGAGCATGGTAGTGTTCACTCATCACTAGTTACGAGTATTGAGCACCCGAGCATGTTAGTGCTCACTCATCACTAGTTACAAGTACTGAGCACCCGAGCATGGTAGTGCCCGCTCATCACTAGTTACCAGTACTGAGCACCTGAGCATGGTAGTGCCCGCTCATCACTAGTAGTTACGAGTACTGAGCACCCGAGCATGGTAGTGGCCGCTCATCACTAGTTACGAGTACTGAGCACCCGAGCATGGTAGTGCCCGCTCATCACTAGTTACGAGTACTGAGCACCCGAGCATGGTAGTGCTCGCTCATCACTAGTTACGAGTACTGAGCACCCGAGCATGGTAGTGTTCACTCATCACTAGTTACGAGTATTGAGCACCCGAGCATGGTAGTGCTCACTCATCACTAGTTACAAGTACTGAGCACCCGAGCATGGTAGTGCTCACTCATCACTAGTTACAAGTACCGAGCACCCGAGCATGGTAGTGGCCGCTCATCACTAGTTACGAGTACTGAGCACCCGAGCATGGTAGTGGCCGCTCATCACTAGTTACGAGTACTGAGCACCCGAGCATGGTAGTGCCCGCTCATCACTAGTTACCAGTACTGAGCACCTGAGCATGATAGTGCGCGCTCATCACTAGTAGTTACGAGTACTGAGCACCCGAGCATGGTAGTGCCCGCTCATCACTAGTTATGAGTACTGAGCACCTGAGCATGGTAGTGGCCGCTCATCACTAGTTACGAGTACTGAGCACCCGAGCATGGTAGTGTCCGCTCATCACTAGTTACGAGTACTGAGCACCCGAGCATGGTAGTGCCCGCTCATCACTAGTTACGAGTACTGAGCACCCGAGCATGGTAGTGCCCGCTCATCACTAGTTACGAGTACCAAGCACCTGAGCATGGTAGTGCCCGCTCATCACTAGTTCTGAGTACCAAGCACCCGAGCATGGTAGTGCCCGCTCATCACTAGTTACGAGTACTGAGCACCCGAGCATGGTAGTGCCCACTCATCACTAGTTACGAGTACTGAGCACCCGAGCATGGTAGTGCCCGCTCATCACTAGTTACGAGTACTGAGCACCCGAGCATGGTAGTGCCCGCTCATCACTAGTTACGAGTACTGAGCACCCGAGCATGGTAGTGCTCACTTATGACTTAAGGACACATCTGATAATCTTGATCTTGTACAGACGACCACATGAGTTAGCATAGGTTATATAATTGAAAAGGGTTTATGGCCAAAACAATTATATAAATCCTTTTTAGGGAGTGTGATTAGTTTTATGTAATCTGAGAGTGAGGTTGTATATATAGTCAGAGAAATAAACTGGCCGGAATCCAGAAATCCCACTTCTTCGCATGTGGCTGTCAGGCATGTATACATTAGGAGGAGGCCGCTCTTCTGGTTTGTAGCAGAGAGCTTTCGTCTTGTTCTTAGAACATTTCTGAAACTTCAGACATTTTCTTGAGTTTGCTTGTGTTGCCCATATACACTTGGTTAGAGAAAATATCAGCGATATATAAGGGCTGTGATGGTGCACGGGGGCGGCACGGTCCTGGCGTAATGGAACGCTTTTGGTATAAATACTATAGATAAAATAAAGTGTTCACTGTTATTCATTAAAGAAAGCTTTCATCAGAAAATGACGTTGTTTAATTTAGGTTTCTGTTACATGTATTTTATTTTCAATTTGGGCAAAGTTTTGGGTTTCATCTTTTTTTTATAAAACAAAACCGTGAATCTTGCAATTGTTACACGGAGCACTTGAGCTTTTTTTTTTATTCTTCCTGTCTTTTTAGGAAGAGATTTCAGCCTGCCTTCTATCATCAGAGACAGGACTAAACAAGTGATTACAAAGGACCCACCATTTACTGATGTCACAGCTCACCTCCTCCTCCTGTACAATGACTGATAACTCCTCTATATACAGTAGATAACACATGATCCACCATTCACAATAGGTGATGTCACAGCTCACCTCCTTCTCCTCCAGCACAATGACTGATAACACTTCTGTATGCAGGAGATAACATAGGATCCACTATTCACAATAGGTGATATCAGCTCACCTCCTCCTCCTGTACAATGACTGATAATACCTCTATATACAGTAGATAACACATGATCCACCATTCACAATAGGTGATGTCACAGCTCACCTCCTTCTCCTCCAGCACAATAACTAATAACACTTCTGTATGCAGGAGATAACATAGGATCCACCATTCACAATAGGTGATATCAGCTCACCTCCTCCTCCTGTACAATGACTGATAATACCTCTATATACAGTAGATAACACATGATCCACCATTCACAATAGGTGATGTCACAGCTCACCTCCTTCTCCTCCAGCACAATGACTGATAACACATCTGTATGCAGGAGATAACATAGGATCCACCATTCACAATAGGTGATATCAGCTCACCTCCTCCTCCTGTACAATGACTGATAAAACCGCTATATACAGTAGATAACACATGATCCACCATTCACAATAGGAGATGTCACAGCTCACCTTCTCCTCCTCCTGCACAATGTCTGATAGCACTTCTATATACTGTAGATAACACATAATTCACCATTCACAATAGGTGATGTCACAGATCACCTCCTCCTCCTCCAGCACAATGACTGATAACACCTCTATATAAAGCAGATGACCCTGGATCCACCATTCCAAATAGGTGATATCACAGCTCACCTCCTACTGTGCAATGACACGATTCACCATTCACAATTGCTGATGGCACAGCTCACCTCCTCCCTTCTCGTACAATGAGTGATAACACCTTTATATATCTATATACAGTACATAATATACTATCCACTATTCACAATAGCTGTCCGTAGCTCACCTCCTCCCCTTCAAAACGACTGAAAGCACCTCTAAATACAATAGATAACACAGCATCCCCCATTCACAATAGGTGATGTCACAGCTCACCTCCTCCTCCTGTACAATGACTGATAACTCCTCTATATACAGTAGATAACACAGAATCCACCATTCACAATAGGTGATATCACAGCTCACCTCCTCCTGTGAAGTGACAGGATTCACCTTTTACAATAGCTGATATCACAGCTCACTTCCTCTTCATCCTCTACAATGATATATAACACCTCTATATACAATAGATAACATAACATCCCCCACTCACAATAGGTGATGTCACAGCTCACCTCCTCCTCCTCCTGTACAATGACTGATAACACCTCTATATACAATAGAAATCATAGGATCCACAATAGGCAATGTCACAGCTCACCTCCTTCTCCCTTCACAATGACCTTTGCACATGCTCATTAGATGCTTAGAAATATAAAATAGGGTCAGAGTCTGTTTATTGCTGCTAATGTACATGGGGATTTCCTGAAATAGGAAGTTAGAGTCTTAAAAAGCCCCAGTGGCCGGAATTAAAACTGCAAGATTTCTATAACTTTATTTTCAATCTAGATTGTGATTTTTTTTTTTCTTAAATATTGTCAATTTATGTCCATTTTTTTAAAATACATTTAACAGAAAAATCTGATCTACACAATATCTACAGATGCCTGGCCCTGCACACCATCCAGTGCCAAAGTTAGAGGAGCCATGTTACTGCTTTAAAGAGGACCAACCACAAGGATTTTCATATATAAACTAAAGCCAGTGCTATACCGGCACTATCATGCTGATTCTATATATACCTTTAGTTGTGAGATCGGATGTATACTTTCTGAAGTACAGGCAAGTAAAGCTTGTGAAATGCTCTGTTATTTGATTGACAGCAGCTACAGGATATCTAATAGATTTGTCGGGTTTTGCTAGTTATTCCCGCCCCTGTCTGCTGGCTGTCCTTCCTCCCCCTGTCCTTCCTCCCCCTGTAATAACAGAGATAGGGAGGAAGGACAGGCAGCAGACAGGGGCGGGAATAACTAGCAAAACCCAACCCACCTATTAGATATTCTGTAGCTGCTGCCAATCAAAAAGCTGTACATTTCTGTAACTTTACTTGCCTGTATTTCAGAAAGTATACATCCGATCTCACAACTAAAGGTATGTATAGAATCAGCATGATAGCACCAGTATAGTACTGGCTTTAGTTTATATAGGAAAATACTGATGGTTGGTGCGCTTTAAGTATCTCTGGGATTATTTTCAGAAATTGAGATTCACTAAAGAATCAGGATTGCTAATTGGTGGGTCAATGGTGGGCAGCCGATGGGTAGACATGGTCAGGAGATACGAGCCAAAAGATACAGGACAGAGTAAATTAACGCCTTTTCACAGAACAGGATTCTAAAGGCCCAAAGCAATGGGGGAAGGGGGTTCTTTCATAAAACACGTGATGACTTGATATTGGATGGCAAGAAATAGCAATGAGACCCTACTGCCTCTTCAAGAGGTCCATGTATTGTTGTGTGGTGTGCTACAGTCAGGTCGTGCTCCCCTGAAGAAGCGGCGAAACAATGGCAGCCAGGAAAAGGAGGCAACTAGAGCAAAGACTCAGGTTGCCCCTATATCTGGATAACCTGGTTATTGTGTATTGGCTACCATCTTGGCAAACAGCATGACCAGCCCACTGGGCAAGTTACTCATTTCCATATTTTCCTAATATTATAATACCCATAAAGTTTAGGAAAAAATGGCCAGGAGCCCTTGAACAATAGGGACCCACAATGGGCACCAGCTAGACTACCATAATTGCCATGGAAGCTACTTGCATGGTAAATATGCTTTTACTACGTAGAGGAACAAGAAGAACCACCACTCGTATTTATAAATGTTTTCCTTTATATTGAAACCTGCCATAGGAAGTACAAAATAAAGGATTTTTCTCCAAAAATATGTGTTTCTGCAGATATGCAAAATACTTAATCATCCGCCATGATGATGATAAAAACATTCAAAGTTGCTTAGTGTTTTGGTCACAAGAGTTTTTGAGAGATCTCAAGTCAAGTCATTTGGTTTCCAAAGATTTCATTGTATTTTAAGGTCAAGTGGCTGCTGTAAAGCACCTTAGAAAAGTCCTCAAGCAGGTCCTTCATATTAGGCTTTAAAATGTTGGGTGACTTTTTGTTTGCAGTAAAAACCCAAAAATCCCGCAGCTACGGCAGTGACCAGTAAGACCAGGGCTATGGTAATAATAATGACTATATTGGTGTTCTTCATCTCCTCTTCTTCACAATTGTCGGAATCATTCTGACCTAGAAGAATCTCTACTCTTTCTCCATCGGAATTCTGACACATGGTGGCATCCAGACCTACGATGCTCGCCATGTTCCTTCTCACCATATGGGTGATCCAAGAATTTGCACAGCAGCTAAGAGGGTTTCCGTATAAGGAAAGAGTTTTTAAAGTGTTTTCCAAAATGGGGATATTACTTTCCTTCAGATTGCTGAAACTGTTATTACTCAAGTCTAGAGTCTCCAAATGACAATTCTTGTTCCAAGATGGAAGCCACGTCAATTGGTTCCCGGAGAGGTTTAGGTACCTAAGTTGGACTAAAAGAGGCAAATCAACATTCAGCTGGACGAGAGAATTCTCTTCGATGTGAAGAACCTCAAGAGAACTTTCCAATCCCTTCAAGGCATTTGGTTTAATGGAAAGACCAAGGTTCATGGAGATGTCAAGAAAAGTCAATGGCGTGCCGAAAAACGCATATTGCGGTAGAGTTTCCAGCATGTTCTGCCGGAGGTTTAAATATTGTAAAGTCGGGATGTTATAAAAAAATAAACAAGCGTGGGTCCCTGGATTTTTTCTTGCTACTTCCAAGTTCATGCCACACAAGTCAACATTATTGTTTTGAAGGTCAATGGTGGCAATACTGGCAAGATATTGGAAGGTTCTAGATTCTACTACCTGAAGTTGGTTATTTTGTAAGTGAAGGACTTGCAAAGATGGTAACGATCCTATACCTAGTGACATGTTCTGTATCAAATTTTCACTCAAGTCCAGTTCTTCCAAAGAATTCAGCCTAAGTAGGTCTCCAAACTGAAAAGACTGAAGGCAATTTCTGCTCAGGTTGACAAATCTCAGCATCGGCATGGTGGTGAAGATGTCTTCGGTGATGGACTGGATGTTATTGTAACTCAAATCTAGATGGGTTAGTTTTAGTAGGTGAACCATGCTTGCATTCCTCCCACCATCCTCATCCAACCAGCTGTATTCCTTCTGAGATGTCTCCTCTCCGCATCTGATGAAGTTCATGGATAGGTTTAAGAACACAATATGGTTGACATTCGGGAAAACCGGAAAACGTACCAGTTTGTTGTCGCTCAGGTCAACGTATCTCAACTGATATTCTTCGTCAGACTCAGAAGTGTAGAATGATTGGAGACTGTTTTTGCTGAGGTTTAGAGTTTCGAGCTGTCGGAGGTTAAACTGGGAGATGCAGGTGATGGAGTTCATGGCAAGGTTAATTTTTTTGAGATGAACAAGGTGCTCAAAGGAACCTTCTTCGATGTCCATGATGATGTTGTTATGAAGGTCGAGTTCTTCTAGAGATGGAGTGCCCGAAAACATTTCCGGAGAAATCATTGTGATGCTGTTTTCTGACAGAGATAAGAAACGAAGGTGAGGGGCATCTTCTAAAAAGTATCCGATCATATCGGTGTACAAGCTATTCCTAGACAAGTCCAACTTTTGGACGTTGGGTAAGAGACCTACGCCTGGTGAGCCGTAGCTCACAAATCTGTCCAAATAGTTATCAGAAAGATTGATTTCCTTCAAATTGAACATATCGTCAAAGGTATCGGGCTGGATATATTGTATCTTGTTGCTGCTTAGATCAAGGGTCTCCACAAAGGAATAGAGAGTCAGTGGGGTTTTGGTGAGGTTGCGTAGGTCATTCTTAGACATATAGAGTTTATTAATGTTCACAGGAAGCCCCAGTGGAATCTCTTGAAAAGATTTGTTCTGACAGTGTGCCACCGCGTTTATCTGTCAGGGAAGAGGAAATAGAAAAGGTTTAATAAGAGCAACATGATATGAAATTAGATGCAGAAAAGTTTTAGAAAACACTAACAAAATTTAGGCTTTTTGACTTTTTGATTAAGGACATGACTTTAGAGGTTATCAGCTCAACTGAGGAGCTTCTTTATTTCTTAAAGTGGGTGTCCACTACTAGGACAACCCCTTCTGATTCCACATGTTTCCCCCAAGTAAAATCGTAAAGACTACACTACCCTACCATACCAGCGCCCTACTAGCGATGTCTGGGCTCACGTGGGATTGTAAGGTCAAGCGAGCCACACATTGAATCAGTGTCGGCTTCTGTTTCCCCGCCTTCGGACCAAACAAGTTAATCAACAGGAAGTGCTCACTTCCTGTTGATTGCTCGTTTGGTCTGAAGGCGCAGAGAAGGAAGCCGGTGCTAATTGGATGCGGGGCTTGTATGACGTCACAATCACACATGAACGGACACCACTGGAACGGCGTCTGTACGGGAGGTGAGTATAGTCTTTATTATTTTACCTGGGGGAAATATGTGGAATCAGAAGGTGTTGTCCTAGTGGACACCCCCTTTAAATTCATATATTTTGAACTAAAATAAAAGTTTTTTTGAATTTATTTTATTAAACATTTTGCATTTTGTGGCTTTTTTCATGCTCTACCCCCACCCCCCGCCACCGCACATTGCTGGTTGCAAAATGAGTTAATTGAGAATCCATTAGCAACCCGACCCTCGGACCACGCAGTGGTGTGATCCGTGAAACCTACCAGAAAAACATGGATATTTAAAATAATAAACACTTTCAACTCACCTTTCCAGAGACGCTTTCTGCAGCCCCTGCTCTCTGCAGCTTCCTGGCCGGCTCATGAATATTCATGAATGCAGTCAGAGCCGACCCGGAAGTAGCTGCAGAGAGCAGTGGCCGGACACTACAGAGCTGAAATTTGGTGTGCACTGGTGTGCATACCTTATCTCCCCATAGTGATGTTTTTTAGGTTTTTTGCACCCAGTTCAGACATAGAATGGAGTTCCAAACGTTATTCCTTAATGTTAGTAGTTTTTCGTTTGTGAACCCTCCCCATACACACCTATTGCCAATCCACATTATACGCATATATAGCCTGGGTCTCAGCGTCCCATACACGGTAAGTTTTTTAACTGCATGAGAGGACACACACAAGCTAGGGACCCCAACGTAGAGAAATACTTTGGCGTAGTGTTGGGGCTCTTCTGCATTGATCAATTCAGTAGCTAAATTTCTCTTTATTCATATATTCATGGCAGTAATGCAGGTTCCATTTTTCACATTTCATTCTAACAAATAGCTATTGAATTTTTCATGTCAGTATTCACACAGCAGTTTCTGCTATTCCATGTATTCCCCTTCCATAGTCACTGGTGTGCATACCTTATCTCCCCATACTACAGAGCTGAAGACTGCAGCACCATGGAGAGCAGGAACGGGGCAGGTGAGCATACGTCCATGTGCAATCACAGATAACCTATCACGGATTGCACATGGACAACCCACGTGTGCCGTGAAACATGGCACACGGAGGCACATGTGCGTGTTTTACACGCCAGTGAAGAACGTCTGTGTTTTTCACTGACGTGTGAAACGGGCCTAAAAGATAGGGAAGAAAAAGGGGAACCCTATCTCTAGGGAAGGGGAAGATGGTGACCCCTGATAAAACCTTCCACTGGCCTTTGGCTCCCCTGACATCTCTAGAAAAGTTTCACACCTATGCGCCGAGAAGAATACCTAGGCCCTGGCTGACCCTGAACTGAGCCCTATGTAGTGACCGGATGGGATGAGCACTAGTCAACACCACTAAGTGCTAAAAAACACACAGGGAAACAAACAGAGGAAAGAAAACAATTTATCTCCAGGATGACATTGGGAGAAGTGCAGAAACATGCAACAATGTCTCCAAGCTGTCTGCTTGCAATCTGGACAGCATAGGAGTAAACTCTATTACCAAGGGGAAACGCAGGTATATATGAACACAGGGAGTGGGAATAAGGATTAGCAGATGAATTGCCAAGATGACCGCAGGGTCCTAAAGGGGAAGGAGTTAACCCTGACAGAGAAGATAGAATATAATACCAAGGAGCAATTTGTGCAGCCAAACGCAGCGACCTTCTGCAGCCGGACACCACAGGGTTGTCTGTCAACTGTGATACACCCATGACAGATAACTGGGAACTTTTCTTTTTTTTTTTTCCTGAGGTCTCTTCTGCTGATTTATGACCACCACAACTTTAATGAGGCCTGTGGTCACAAAACAGCGCTCAGAAGTTCAGAAAAAGACAGATAAAAGGGTTACAAACTCCCAATCAGAATCAGCTCAATGACAGAATCTCAGTTAACTCAATTTAATATTCTGAAGCCAGCAATGTGCAGGAAAACAAAGTCCCTATGATATTGTGGTGCCAAAGCCGGAACCTTCCCATGATTCATTCATTGATGGAATGTGGCCTCTCTAAGGGGCCCATAGTAGACTCACGTGAAGCCTTTAAAGAGCAACTATTCTTAATTGTTTTTTACAGCATTTTTTGCACTTTTAATTGATTTTTAAAGCAACCTAAACAATGGAAAAGGCTGAGAATCCAAAACCTTCTTCCTCCTCCGCAGTGTCCAGGACCTTAGTGTAAGGAGCGCTGCTCTGCATCATACTTCTGCTTTATGTTTTCCCTAAAGGTGATTATTAACAAATTGCCCCCGGAGCGGCTGATTCCCCAGATACGGAGCGCGGCTGGGCTAATCTATCACAGCCCCATCTTCAATACATCGTCCATTTGGCAAATCCACCAAAGGATGGAAGAAAAATCCCCGTGACCGGAGCTGTGGGAGTTTGTGTTAATTGCTGTAGCTGTGGAGAGACATCTGCTTCACATAAGTCCTGCAAACATGGCCGCCGTGCCAGATGGAGTTGCATAATACAATCATGTGTCTCTGGCTGGGTTTACATATGTTCTCATTATATCACGTGTATACATGTTAGTGGTTGCAATGACTATCACATGTATGGATATGACATTTAAAGGGGAAGTCGCAATGTGGAGGACAACGCATGCGGAGGGCCCCTTTACTAGTCTGAAGATGGCGTTACCGGGATTTCAACCATATTTATACCTGATGTTGCAGTAAATATGATGGGGACCACTTTACCAGAAGGACAAATTGCGTGGCTATCTTTAAAGATTAACTAAAATTGCATGTAAGTGGCTTTAATCTTGACTTTTCCTAGCCTATAGCTGCATTGATATCAGACCATACTGATTTGGAGTACAGATGATGGTAGTGATGGGTCAACAACTTCATAAACATGGAAATAAGGTGCTGCAGGAGATTGTTTTGCTCAGCAGAGCACTCAGAAGAGGAGAAAGGGGCTGAGCTGAACCTTCACTGCCATCATCTGTTCTCCCATTGAGTATATTCCGATTCACTCAGAGGAGAAAAGGGCTGAGTTGAACCTTCACTGCCATAACCAGTACCCACAATGAGTTCGCTCCTATTCACTCAGAGGAGAAAGGTGCTGAGCGGAACCTTCACTGCCATCATCTGTACTCCCAATGAGTATGTTCCAATTCACTCAGAGGCAAACAAAGGGGATGAGCTGAACCTTCACTGCTATCATCTGTACTCCGAATGAGTATGTTCCGATTCACTCAAAGGAGAAAGGGGCTGAGCTGAACCTTTACTGCTATCATCTGTACTCCCAAAGAGTATGTTCCGATTCACTCAAAGGAGAAAGGGGCTGAGCTGAACCTTTACTGCTATCATCTGTACTCTTAATGAGTACGTTCCTATTCACTCAGAGGAGGAGAACGGGTCTGAGCTGAACCTTCATTGCTATCATCTGTACTCCCCATGAGTAGGCTCCTATTCACTCAGAGGAGAAAGAGGCTGAGCTGAACCTTCACTGCCATCATCTATACTCCCAATGAGTACGTTCAATTCACTCAGAGGAGAAAGGGGTTGAGCTGAACCTTTACTGCCATCATCTGTACTCTTAATGAGTACGTTCCTATTCACTCAGAGGAGAAAGGGGATGAGCTGAACCTTCACTGCCATCATCTGTACTCCCAGTGAGTATGTTCCAATTCACTCAGAGAAGCAAAAGGGCTGATATGAACCTTCACTGCCATCATCTGTACTTCCAATGAGTATGTTCCGATTCACTCAGAGGAGAAAGGCGTTGGAATTTTGGAGTCTTCCTTATAAACTGCTCCAGGTCTCTCATATTTGAAGGCACTTTCTCCCAACAGCAATTTTAAGATCTTTCCACAGGTGTCAATGGGATTTAGATCTGGACTCATTGCTGCCACTTCAGAACTCTCCAGTGCTTTGGTTCCATCCATTTCTGGGGGCTTCTTGAAGTATGTTTGGGGTCATTGTCATGCAGACCTATGACTTAGAATGCAAAACCAGCTTTCTGACACTGAGCACTACACTGTCATCCAAAATCCTTTGGTAATCTTCAGATTTCATGATGTGTTGCACACAGTCAGGACCCCCAGTGCCAGAGACAACAAAACAACCATAAGACTCTTTCCCAGAAGGATTTTGGTTACTCACGTACATTTTGGCAAACTGCAGTCTAGCTTTTTTGAATCTCTGTGACAGCAGTGGGGTCCTCCTGGGCCTCCTCCATAACATTTCATTTCATTTAGTTGTGGACAGATAGTTCTCGCTGACACTGATGCCCCCTGAGCGTGCAGGACAGCTTGAACTTCTTTGGAACTTAATTTGGGCTTATTGATCATTTTATCTATCCTGCGTTACAACCTTTCATCAATTCTTCTCTGCCAACAGGTCCAGGGATATTAGTTACAGTAATATGAGTTGTAAACTTCTTGATTATGATGTTTAGCATAGACAAAAGAACATCAAGATCTCTGGAGATGGACTTGTAACCTTGAGATTATTGATATTTTTCAACAATGTTTGTTGTCAAGTCCTCAGACAGTTCTCTTCTCTTTCTGTTCTCCATTCTTAAGGTCCAGTCACACTAAGCAACTTACCAGCGATCCCAACAACGATAGGGATCGCTGGTAAGTTGCTAGGAGGTTGCTGGTGAGATGTCACACTGCGACGCTCCAGCGATCCCACCAGCAACCTGACCTGGCAGGGATCGCTGGAGCGTGGCTACACGAGTTGCTGGTGAGCTCACCAGCAACCAGTGACCAGCCCCCAGCGCCGCGTGGAAGATGCTGCGCTTGGTAACTAAGGTAAATATCGGGTAACCAACCCGATATTTACCTTGGTTACCAGCGCACGGAGCTACACGTGCAGGTAGCAGCGCACAATGCTTAGCGCTGGCTCCTTGCTCTCCTAGTTACAGCACACATCGGGTTAATTACCCGATGTGTGCTGCAGCTACATGTGCACAGAGCAGGGAGCAGTGCACAATGCTTAGCGCTGGCTCCCTGCTCTCCTAGCTACAGCACACATCGGGTTAATTAACCCGATGTGTCCTGCAGCTACATGTGCACAGAGCAGGAGCCGGCACTGACAGTGAGAGCGGCGGAGGCTGGTAACAAAGGTAAATATCGGGTAACCAAGGACAGGGCTTCTTAGTTACCCGATGTTTACATTGGTTACCAGCCTCCGCAGAAGCCGGCTCCTGCTGCCTGCACATTTAGTTGTTGCTGTCTCGCTGTCACACACAGCGATCTGTGCTTCACAGCGGGACAGCAACAACTAAAAAATGGCCCAGGACATTCAGCAACAACCAACGACCTCACAGCAGGGGCCGGGTTGTTGCTGGATGTCACACACAGCGACATCACTAGCAACATCGCTGCTACGTCACAAAAGTTGTTCGTTAGCAGCGATGTTGCTAGCGATGTTGCTTAGTGTGACGGGGCCTTTAGTGTGGCACACAGACACACAATGCAATGATTGAGTCAACTTCTCCCCTTTTTATCTGGTTTCAGGTGTGATTTCCATATTGCCCACACCTGTTACTTGTCACAGGTGAGTTGGAACGAGCATCACATGATTGAAACAAAGTTGTTTATCTACAACTTTGGAAAGATGCCAACAATTTTTAGGCTTTTGTGTGAAATTATGTCCAAGCTGCCTTTTTTTCTCTTTTTTTTGTGTTGTTCCGATACACACAAAGGACATAAACATGTGTATAACAAAATGTGAAATTGCAAAACTTTTCTTAATCTCCTAGAACAATTTCAAGGGTGCCAACACTTTTGGCCATGACTGAATATTTATACTCAGAATGTAGAGCCACAGAAAAGGCTGTCGTTCCAAAATTGTCCTGCAGTGGTCGCTATACTCACCAAGAGATTTATCGGCCATTACTAATCTATCCGGTGGTCCATGCTGCCAGTACTATGGGAAGCATAAATCACTTGTCAGGTTGCTTTGTTGTTCCAATCTACTTCTTCTCATTACTAATGATGAGCGAGTTGCGAAATACTCGGATTCGTAATACTCATAACGAGTGCTGTCCAATACTCTCGTATGCATTCCGAATACTGTGTGCAATGCAAGTCAATGGGGAATAGTCGCAACGTAATGAGTAAAGGCCGCTTTACACACTGCGACATCGCTAACGAGATGTCGTTGGGGTCACGGAATTCGTGACGCACATCCGGCCTCGTTAGCGACGTTGTAGCGTGTAAAACATACGAGCGACCGCTAACGATCAAAAATTGATAGTTGACACGTTTCTCTATTCCCGATTATCGCTGCTGCTTTTGCACGCAGGTTATTCGTCGTTCCTGAGGCAGCACACATCGCTACGTGTGACACCACAGGAACGACGAACAACAGCTTACCTTCCCCCGGCAACGAGGTGGGCGTGTCTTTCCTTCGGCTGCTCTCCGCCCCTCCGCTTCTATTGGTCGCCTGCCATGTGACGTTGCACGAACCTCCTCCTTAGAAGGGAGGCGGTTCACCGGCCACAGCGACGTCGCAGGGAAGGTAAGTGTGTGTGACGGGGCCTAACGATATTGTGCGCCACGGGCAGCGATTTGCCCGTGTCACACAAACGACGAGGGCGTGTAGCGAGATCGCAGCGTGTAAAGCGGCCTTAACTCGAATACCGCACTATTCGATAGTCGCACAAATAGTGCGGAATTCGGGTTAACCGTTACATTGCGAGTTTTCCCCATTGACTTGAATTGAATATGCTTTTCGGAACGAATACGCGAGTATTAGACAGGACTCGTTATGAGTATCGCGAATCCGAGTATTTCGAAACTCGCTCATCAGTCATAACTAAAGATTTCCCACATTCTCAGAGGAATCCTCAAAGATTTGGATAGTCTGGATTGCCAACTGATACATTGTAACAAACCATCAGGACATAGAGATTTCTGCTGATCTGTACAACTCAGAATTTTTTCACCCAAGATACAATTGCACCAACCCTGGGCCCAAAAAAAAAGACAACTTTTTTTTTTTTAAATGACTAATTTTAATGTATAGTGGAACTTCGGTTAACGAGTAACCCAGTTAGGCCTCTTTCACACGTACGTGCGTCCGGTACGTGTTTGGCAGTTTTCTCACTTACTGGAGACACGTACACACGTACACCAATGTTACCCTATGGTAACAGGCACATAAACGTAAATCCACACGGATTGTGTCCGTGTGGATTGTACGTTTGTGTGTGTTCAAAAACGGCCGACATGTCCACGTTTCCTCCGGCATCACGGGTGTGACACGGCCCGCACCCGTACCACACGGATGTAGTATGGATGCGGTCCCGTGTGACACGCACCGGAGAAACACGTGTCATTATTTTAAAATTAAAAAAACACAAACTCACCTCCACCAGACCTGCAGACTCTTCCGCTGCAAACAGTTGCTGCCGACCGCGGCTCATTATGAGAGTGTTAAGGAGGTGGGCGTGCTGTCACGGGCGCTAATCTCCGCCCCTCCGCTCGGCCGGAAGCAGCATCAGGGAGTGAGGGGGCTGGAGCCAAAGATCAGTACCCTGGACAGCACCAAGGACCACGTGAGTATGTAAATTACCGGTTCTCCGTGTGTTATCGCGGATAGCACACGTACAACACACGTGACCCGCATGTACCGGAGACACGTACTTACCAAGCACTACACGCAAGAAAAATACGTGTCTCGCGGCACGTGCATGATTTTCACGTGAGTGTGAGAGAGGCCTTAGCGAGTATTTCGCTTTACGGGCAAAGCTTGCTGTAAATTTGTAACTCTGTTTACGAGCAATCTTTGCCGTACGAGCAAAATACTCACCGCACACACTTCCGGTTCCGTACTTCCACCGCGCTCTAACCCGCTCTTGCAGTATGCACAAACACGCACAAACACGCACAAACACACACACGCACACACACACACACACACATATTATGCTCACCTTACCTTCCGTTCCATCGCCGGCCTCACCGTTCTTGTAGTTCACCACTATAGGATGTGTATCGGGTAACCATCGCGATGAGGGAGGAACTTTCGCTGTCAGCTGCTACTCAAAGGCAGCACGCTGACCAATCAGAGGCAAGCGACTCCTGCCTTTGACATCAGCGCTCTGGCAGCGGAAGTTCCGGCATCAGTCGCGATGGTCACCCGATACACATCCCGTACCGGTGAACTACAAGAACCAGGAGGCCGGCAATGGAATGGAAGGTAAGGTGAGCATAATATGTGTGCGTGCGTATTTGTGTGTGTTTGTGCATGTAAGGATTGGACATTGAACAAGTTGTGGAACGAATTGTCTGCATTGCAGTGATTTCCTATGGGAAATCTTGCTTTGCTAGACGAGTAACTTGGTTTACAAGCAGAGTCCCAGAACGGATTGTTCTCGTTAACCAAGGTTCCACTGTATTTTAAAAAGCAACAGATGGGGTCTCAAATGTTCTCTTTTTAAAGGCGTTCTCCAATGTTTTACAATAGTCTATAGAAAATAGCCTGACCATAGTGTGTTCCGCTGCTGGGAACTCCTGCTTAGTTCTCCTACACTGCCCCCGCAGGACATATGAGGCATTACAATGCATAGTCCTCCAAGGAAATCAGAATGGACAAAAATGTTTAAACCCTTCTGTTTAATGTTAGAAAATCAAAACTGAAATTACTTGAAACTGATCAGTAATTTTCAAAGTAAATTTACTGAACATATAAAGTAATGAGTCGTACTTTGCTGTTGAATTTTGATTCAATGGAAAATGTTTTTAAAAAATCAAACTAATGACAATGTCCTGGACAAAATTGATGGTTCCCTTAACTTAGTATTTTGTTGCCTAACCTTTTAAAGCAATCACTATAGACAAACAATTTCTGTAACTCTCAGTGAGACTTCTGCTCCTGTCCACAGGTGTTTTCGGCGCCTTGTCGTGAGACCGCTCCTTGTGTCTCAGGTCTGAAGGCACCTTCTCCAGATTGCAGGTTTCAGCTCCCTCCACAGATGTTCAGTACGATTTAGATCATAGAAGCTATTTCAGAAGAGTCCAGTACTTTGTTCTTAGCCGTTCTTGGATGTTTCAGCTCTGTTTTGGGTCATTATCTTGGTAGAAGAGCCATGACCTGAGGCTAACACCGAGTTTTTTGCCACTGGGCAGCACATTTGGCTCCAGAATGCCTTCTTAGTCTTGAGATATCACTGTACCCCGCACAGATCACCAGATGCTGCAAAGAAGCCCCCAAACATAACCGAGCCTCATCCATGTGTCACAGTAGGCACAATCTTCCTTTCTCAGCTTCAGTTTGCTTCTGTGGACATACAGCTGATGTGACTTTTCAAAATCTCCAGTTTTATCTCAAAAGTCCACACGACATGCTTTCTAACTTGTGAATATGCATTTTGGCAAATTCCAGTCTCACTTTTGTATGGTTTGTTTTCAGTAGTGGTTTCCTCCTTGGTCGTCTTCCATGAAGTCAACAAGACAGCGATGAATGGTGTGATCTGACACTGATGGACCTTGATCTTGGAGTTCACCTCTAATCTCTTTGCAATTTGTTTTGGGATTTTCATTACCATCTATATTATCCGTCTCTTCAATTTCTCATCAGTTTTGCTCTTGAGGCCACGTCCACGGAGGTCGGCTAAAGTCCCATAGACCTTAAACGTCTCAATAAAGTGTATAACTGTAAAATCCAGCTGTTTGTAGATGTCTTATAGACTTTACATTTAACATGTTTGTCTATAATTTTCTTTCTAATCTCCTGAGACAATTTTCTCTTTAGCTTTCTTTGCTCCATATTCAGAGTGGTAAACACCATGATACCAAACAGCACAATGACTACTTTTCAACCAGTAAATAGGCAGACAGACTGATTGCAGGTCTATAGACACCTGTGATCCTAATTACATCTGCCTCTTCAATTTCTCATCAATTTTGCTCTTGAGGCCACGTTCAGGGAGGTCGGCTTCAGTCCCATAGGCCTTAAACTTCTGAATAATATGTATAACTTTAGTACCAAGCTGTTTGTAGATGTCTTATAGATTTTACCATTAACATGTTTGTCTATAATTTTCTTTCTAATCTCCTCAGACAATTTTCTCTTTAGCATTCTTTGCTCTATATTCAGAGTTGTAAACACCGTGATACTAAACAGCACAATGACTACTTTTCTCCCAGTAAATAGGCAGACTGACTGATTGCAGATCAATAGACACCTATGATCCTATTACATTACATTTTCCCTTCAATTTCTCATCAATTTTGCTCTTGAAGCCATGTCCAGTGAGGTCGGCTACAGTCCCATAGACTTTAAACTTCTGAATAATATATATAACTGTAGTATCAAGCTGTTCGTAGATGTCTTATAGACTTTACCTTTAACATGTTTGTGCATAATTTACTTTCTAATCTCCTGAGACAACTTTTACCTTAGCTTTCTTTGCTCCAGAGTCGTAAACACCATGATAAGAAATAGCACAATGACTACTTTTCACCAAGTAAATAGGCAGACTGACTGATTGCAGGTCTATAGACACCTGTGATCCTATTTACATCTTTCCCTTCAATTTCTCATCAATTTTGCTCTTCAGGCCACGTCCAGTGACATCGGCATCAGTCCCATATACCTTAAACTTCTGAATAATCTGTATAACTGTAGTATCAAGCTATTTGTAGATGTCTTATAGACTTTATCTTTAACATGTTTGTGTATAATTTTCTTTCTAATCCCCTGAGACAACTTTCTCCTTTGCTTTCTTTGCTACATATTCAGAGTGGTAAACACCATGATACCAAACAGCACAATGACTACTTTTCACCCAGTAAATAGGCTGACTGATTGATTGCAGATCTATAGACACCTGTGATCTTAATTACAGGATACACTTTAGTTTAAATTGTTCCTATGGTCAAATTATTTTTAAAATGTTTTCGGGGAACCATCATTCTGATTCTCATTAGTTGATATTCATGAAATGTTAATAGAAAATTACTTTTTGCCTGTTTAAATTTTTTTCAGTGACTGTTGTGGGTTTTTCTTACTCTAAAGGGTGCTTTACACGCTGCGATATCGCTAACGATTTATCGTCGGGGTCACGGTGTTTGTGACGCACATCCGGCGTCCTTAGCGACATCGCAGCGTGTGACACGTTCGAGCGACCTTAAACGATCGCAAAAGAGACAAAATCCGTTGGTTTTGGAGAGGTCGTCCAAAAACCAAATGTCGTTGTCTGCTTAGTAGCGATGTTGTTCCTCGCTCCTGCGGCAGCACACATCGCTGTTTGACACCGCAGGAGCGTCGAACATCTCCTTGCCTCCGTCCACCGGCAATGAGGAAGGAAGGAGGTGGGCGGGATGTTACGTCCCGCTCATCTCCGCCCCTCCGCTTCTATTGGACGCTTGCCGTGTGACGTTGCTATGACGCCGCACGAACCGCCCCCTTAGAAAGGAGGCGGATCACCGGCCAGAGCGTCGTCGCTGACCAGGTATGTGCGTGTGACGCTGCCGTAGCGATAATGTTCGCTACGGCAGCGATCACACAATATCGTATGTGCGACGGGGGCGGGTGCTATCGCGCGCAACATCGCAAGCAATTGCTAGCGATGTCGCAGCGTTTAAAGCACCCTTAACAGAAGGTATGAACAGTTTTGTCTGTGCTCGAATTGGTTAAGTGATATATTAATTGCTATTTTATGGATTTCATCAGGAGATGTCTCAGCTCTACAAGATTCCAGCAGGACATGAAGCACATTCTTGCTGCGATGTTTGTGTAGAGGACACTTTGATGTTCTCTGGTGGAGGTTATAGTTGGAGAACAGATGCTGGGAGTAATCTGCTGCAGTTAAAGAATGGTAAATATTTCCATTGAAGATTGACTTTACTTTCCAAGAGCAACACTTCCTAAGTACTCTCTGGAGACTGCCGCTGCCTCATGTCACTGAGAAGACAATATTTTTGGCTACGATAGAGCAGTTGTGTCATACTGGGACCCATCACATAAAGAGTCCATCCTCCAGCTCCACTGTACGTGACTATTCCCACTTTTAAAGTGGTATTCTGGAATTAGAGTGGTAAACCATGGCTGCCTTCTTCCAGAAACAGCGCCACACTGGTCTACAGGTTGTATGTGGTACTGCATCATTTCTGTGGAAGTGATGTCTAGGTTCTAACATGAAATATCACCTGTTGTCAGGTGTAGCACAGTTTTTGAAGGACAGGAACCATTTTTTTTTTTTTCGAATCCAAGACACACCCTTTAATGCAGCTCCCGTTGGTCTGAAATTCCATACAATTCTGCATGGACTGGTACAGTAATGGGGTTTGCCCAGTTGCCTGACCCACTACTACAGAAATGCACCACTTTTGGTTCCAGGGAGCCCGATACAAATGTTCCTATCAATGAGTAATTTAATATTACGTTTTTAGTGGTCGCTCTTTGTCCTGCCATATAGTGCCAATTGTAGTGCCGTAATATAGGAATATTCTCCCCTTAAAGGGAACCAAACATCAGGATTTTCGTGTATAAGCTGCAGCCAGTGCAGTACTGGCACTATCATGCACAGTGTGTACATACCATCAGGGGGCAGCTCGGGTGTTTAGGCAGTGAAATACAACTTTATAAAGTTTGAAATTTCGTGCACTTTTTGATTGACGTGTGCACCTCTGCAATGTCCGGGCGGGTTATGCAGGAGTTCCCCGCCCCCCCACCAGCCTGTTCCTCCCTCTCTCCGGGCTGGTTATGCACGTGTTCCCCGCCCCCCCGCGCCGCCTGTTCCTCCCTCCCTCCCTCTGGCTGTATGTAAATATCTAATCTTCAGAAACATGGCGCCGGAGTGGGCCTCTGCGCATAGCGCTTATCTCCGGCGCCATGTTTCTGAAGCCCCCGCATTACACAACTTGGTGTCTGAGAGGGCGGCGCCACAGCGATGTCACACCGGCTGGTGTGTTGGCCCGGTGTCCTGGGGCGGCACGATACAGGAGCAGCAGGTAATCGCGTCCTCCGGTCAGCTGTTCTGTCCTGTTCTAATCGCGCGCGCTCCCGCGGTCACAACGGGCTGTGAAGAAACGAGGGCGCATGCGCCGCCCTCTCAGACACCAAGTTGTGTAATGCGGGGGCTTCAGAAACATGGCGCCGGAGATAAGCGCTATGCGCAGAGGCCCACTCCGGCGCCATGTTTCTGAAGATTAGATATTTACATACAGCCAGAGGGAGGGAGGGAGGAACAGGTGGCGCGGGGGGGCGGGGAAAACGTGCATAACCCGCCCGGACATCAGGAGAGAGGGAGGAACAGGCTGGTGTGGGGGCGGGGAACTCCTGCATAACACGCCCGGACATTAGGAGAGAGGTGCACACGTCAATCAAAAAGTGCACGAAATTTCAAACTTTATAAAGTTGTATTTCACTGCCTAAACACCCGAGCTGCCCCCTGATGGTATGTACACACTGTGCATGATAGTGCCAGTACTGCACTGGCTGCAGCTTATACACGAAAATCCTGGTGATTGGTTCCCTTTAAGAATTTGGAACGTTTAGGCCCTACTTAATCATCTGCATTTTTTTTTAAGTCACTTTCTTGTCTTGAGGTTATTATTCTCTGCTTTTTTTCAACTAAATGACGGACGCCATTCATGAATTTGGTGCCATCTCCAATATTAAATTTTTTTCCCTATCTTGGACTTTTTTTGTTACTTTTTAAAAAGTCACAATTTATGAAACAGGCTAAAATATTTGGAACAGTTAGACTAGTTTTAGCAGTTGGCACCTATTCACATTTACTATATTTGGAGATGCAGTTTTTTTGGTTTCTGCAGGATATATATTGGAGGTGAGGACAACCTCCTATTCTGACTGTGCCCTCCACCCCTGAGCCACAAGGTGGTTTTAATAAGTGGTAGATCCTATCTGCCCATTAGTGGCGTAACTAGAGTTCGATGGGCCTCGGTACAAAATTTGGACCACCCACCACATTTTGGCTAGATGTATGTATATGTTTGAATACATTTAGCCTTCTAAATCCTATAAAGACATACAAGATGCCGTCCCCCGCCTATTATGTTGTAATGTCCCTCATCCTGGTAAATGTACCCTATCCTGGGCTACATCCTGGTAAATATGTCCAACATCCTTGTATGAGATGCTCCAGTCCTGGTAAATATGTCACCCATTCTAAGCCCCATCCTGGTATATATGTCCCCATTCTGTCCCCATCCAGGTATATATGACCCCATCCTGGTAAATATTTCCCCAAACCTGGGCACAGCCTAGTAAATATAGCCCCTATCGTAGGCCTCATCCTGCAATATATGTCCCCATCCTGGCCCACATCTTAGTATACGAGTGCCCTTTATCCTGGTAAAAATATCATCCATCCTGGCATATATGTCCCTATCTGAGTAAACATGTTCCCCATCCTAGCCACATCCTGGTATCTATATCCCCATCCTGGAAAAAATGTCCCTCATCTTGGTATATATGTTCCCATCCTGATATTTATGTCACCATCCTGGGCACCGCTTGGTATATGTCCACATCCTGGTGTATATGTATCCATCCTGGGCCTCTCCTGGAATATATGTTCCCACCCTGGTATATACGTTCCCATCCTGGGCCCCTCCTGGTATATATGTCCTCTTCCTGGTATATGTGTCCCCATCCTGGGCCCCCCCTGGTATATGTTTCCCCCTCCTGGTATATATTCCCCCTCATAGTATGTTTATCCCCCTCTTAAGCCCCTCTTAGTATATGTTCCCATCTTGTATATACAGTACAGACCAAAAGTTTGGACACACCTTATCATTCAAAGAGTTTTCTTTATTTTCAGGACTCTGAAAATTGTAGATTCACATTGAAGGCATCAAAACTATTAATTAACACATGTGGAATGAAATACTTAAAGTGGAAAACAACTGAAAATATGTCTTATATTCTAGGTTCTTCGAAGTAGCCACCTTTTGCTTTGATTACTGCTTTGCACACTCTTGGCATTGTCTTGATGAGCTTCAAGAGGTAGTCACCGGAAATGGTTTTCCAACAGTCTTGAAGGAGTTCCCAGAGATGCTTAGCACTTTGTTGGCCCTTTTGCCTTCACTCTGCGGTCCAGCTCACCCCAAACCATCTCGATTGGGTTCAGGTCTGGTGACTGTGGAGGCCAGGTCATCTGGCGTAGCACCCCATCACTTTCTTTCTTAGTCAAATAGCCCTTACACAGCCTGGAGGTGTGTTTGGGGTCATTGTCCTGTTGAAAAATAAATCATGGTCCAACTAAACGCAAACCGGATGGAATAGCACGCCGCTGCAAGATGCTGTGGTAGCCATGCTGGTTCTGTATGCCTTCAATTTTGAATAAATCCCCAACAGTGTCACCAGCAAAGCCCCCCCCACACCATCACACCTCCTCCTCCATGCTTCACGGTGGGAACCAGCCATGTAGAGTCCATCCGTTCACCTTTTCTACAAAGGCACGGATGGATCCAGAGATCTCAGATTTGGACTCATCAGACCAAAGCACAGATTTCCACTGGTCTAATGTCCATTCCTTGTGTTCTTTAGCGCAAACAAGTCTCTTCTGCTTGTTGCCTTTCCTTAGCAGTGGTTTCCCAGCAGCTATTTACCATGAAGGCTGCTGCACAAAGTCTGCTCTTAACATTTGTTCTAGAGATGAGAAGGTGTGTCCAAACTTTTGGTAGTATTTGTAGTTTTTAGTCCAGGAGAGGCATGACACACGCTGTGGTTGATGGCACACAAGAATTGACCAATTTTTGCTCAAGCAACCTTCATTTTTCCAAATGTATTATATATAGCATTAATGTAGTGTATGTTTCATATATTCTATTTTGCATATGACTTGGCGCTGACAGACGCTGCTGCTGTATTCTTTTGTTTGTGTTTCGTTTAGTTTTAGCAGTTGGCACTGTTCACACTTGCTATATCTGGAGATGCAGTTTTTTGGTTCCTGCCCACAAAGCTAAAACAAAAACAAAATAGGCGAGTACATATACACTACACTGTGTGCAGAATTATTAGGCAAGTTGTATTTTAGAGGATTTTTTTATTATTGATCAACAACTTCTCAATCAACCCAAAAGACTCAAATATCAAAGCTTAATATTTTTGGCAGTTGGCGTGGGGGTTTTTAGATTTGGCTATCTTAGGAGGATTCTGTTTGTGCAGGTAACTATTACTGTGCAGAATTATTAGGCAACTTAATAAAAACCTAATATATTCCATCTCACTTGTTTATTTTCACCAGGTAAACCAATATAACTGCACAAAATTTAGAAATAAACATTTCTGGCATGCAAAAACAAAACCCAATAAATTAGTGACCAATATAGTCACCTTTCTTTATGATGACACTCAGCAGCCGGCCATCCATAGAGTCTGTCATTGCTTGATCTGTTTACGATCAACATTGCGTGCAGCAGCCACCACAGCCTCCAGACACTGTTCCGAGAGGTGTACTGTTTTCCCTCCCTGTAGATCTCACATTTTATGAGGGAGCACAGGTTCTCTATGGGGTTCAGATCAGGTGAACAAGGGGGCCATGTCAATATTTTTTCATCTTTTAGACCTTTACTGGCCAGCCACGCTGTGGAGTAGTTGGATGCATGTGATGGAGCATTGTCCTGCATGAAAATCATGTTTTTCTTGAACGATACCGACGTCTTCCTGTACCACTGCTTGAAGAAGTTGTCTTCCAGAAACTGGCAGTAGATCTGGGAGTTGAGCTTCACTCATCCTCAGCCCGAAAAGGGCCCACAAGTTGATCTTTGATGATCCCAGCCCATACCAGTCCCCACCTCCACCTTGCAGGCGTCTGAGTCGGAGTGGAGTTCTCTGCCCTTTACTGATCCAGCCTCTGGCCCATCCATCTGCCCATCAAGAGTCACTCTCATTTCATCAGTCCATAAAACCTTGAAAAATCAGTCTTAAGATATTTCTTGGCCCAGTCTTGACGTTTTGTCTTATGTTTCTTGTTCAGAGGTGGTGGTTTTTCAGCCTTCCTTACCTTGGCCATGTCCCTGAGTATGGACACCTTGTGCTTTATGATACTCCAGTAACGTTGCAGCTCTGAAATATGGCCAAACTGGTGGCAAATGGCATCTTGGTGACTTCACGCTTTTCCTCAATTCATGGGCAGTTATTTTGCACCTTTTTTGCCCAACACACTTCTTGCAACCCTGTTGGCTATTTGCCATGAAACGCTTGATTGTTTGGTGATTACGCTTCAAAAGTTCGGCAATTTCAAGACTGCTGCATCCCTCTGCAAGACATCTCACAATTTTGGACTCTTCAGAGCCCGTCAAATCTCTCTTCTGACCCATTTTGCCAAAGGAAAGGAAGTTGCCTAATAATTAAGCCCCCCTTATATAGAGTGTTGTGTCATTACACCGCACCCCTCCTCATTACAGAGATGCACATCACCTGATTTACTTAATTGGTAGTTGGCTCTCAGCCTATACAGCTTGGAGTAGGACGACATGTATAAAAAGCATCATGTGATCAAAATACTCATTTGCCTAATAATTCTGCACACAGTGTAGACAAAAAAAAAAGACGCGAACAGAATAATGAATTGGGTGCACACCCAATACAAAAGAGAAAAAAACACAAAACTAGACAAAAAATGGTCCAAAAGCGATGATTAACTGGGGCCATAGAGGGGGATTATGCCCTATATTGCGCTCTGGTGTTCCATTACAGCCATATGTTACCCTATACGGCACAAATTCATCCCTGCACATGACGGTAACAATGTAACAACTTGTTTCTTGTCACGTGACGTTGTGTCTCTTCAGCTGCAGAGATTTCCTAGAATTCAGGATGTCTGCTCCTTTCTGCGCAGTTTCAGGAGGCTGAAACATGACAGGTTCTTGGAGTTTATTTCTTTTCTGAAAAATTGGCTCAATACACTGCAGGTCCTGCCGGACATGTCTTCACTACGAAGGGCCCAGAAATCTGCAGACGCAAAGAGCGGCCGCGAGCTTCCCGGAGGAAATACTCCCATCTCCTCTACACAGATTCCTTTTCTTACAGGAATTTGGCTCAGATCTGTGCATTGTTACATCTCCAGAATATCACAGCACGGAAAATGACATAAGTGTATATATGTAACGTATAGCTACAGTAACTCGTGTATATATAGGATTATAACAAAGCATCCCAGCCGCATACACAATTGCAAGGAGTTATATTATTACATATAGGGGCAGTATTATAGCAGTTATATTCTTGTACATAGGGGGCAGTATTATAGTAGTTATATTCTTGTACATAGGGGCAGTATTATAGTAGTTATATTCTTGTACATAGGGGCAGTATTATAGCAGTTATATTCTTGTACATAGGGGCAGTATTATAGCAGTTATATTCTTGTACATCGGGGCAGTATTATAGTAGTTATATTCTTGTACATAGGAGCAGTATTATAGTAGTTATATTCTTGTACATAGAGGCAGTATTATAGTAGTTATATTCTTGTACATAGGGGCAGTATTATAGCAGTTATATTCTTGTACATAGGGGCAGTATTATAGTAGTTATATTCTTGTACATAGGGGAAGTATTATAGTAGTTATATTCTTGTACATAGGGGGCAGTATTATAGTAATTATATTCTTATACATAGGGGGCAGTATTATAGTAGTTATATTCTTGTATATAGGAGCAGTATTATAGTAGTTATATTCTTGTACATAGGAGCAGTATTATAGTAGTTATATTCTTGTACATAGGGGGCACTATTATAGTAGTTATATTCTTGCACATAGGGCCAGTATTATAGTAGTTATATTCTTGTACATAGGGGGCAGTATTATAGTAGTTATATTCTTGTACATAGGAGCAGTATTATAGTAGTTATATTCTTGTACATAGGGGGCAGTATTATAGTAATTATATTCTTGTACATAGGAGCAGTATTATAGTAGTTATATTCTTGTACATAGGGGGCAGTATTATAGTAATTATATTCTTGTACATAGGAGCAGTATTATAGTAGTTATATTCTTGTACATAGGGGGCAGTATTATAGTAGTTATATTCTTGTACATAGGGGGCACTATTATAGTAGTTATATTCTTGCACATAGGGGCAGTATTATAGTAGTTATATTCTTGTACATAGGGGGCAGTATTATAGTAGTTATATTCTTGTACATAGGAGCAGTATTATAGTAGTTATATTCTTGTACATAGGGGGCAGTATTATAGTAATTATATTCTTATCCATAGGGGGCAGTATTATAGTAGTTATATTCTTGTATATAGGAGCAGTATTATAGTAGTTATATTCTTGTACATAGGGACAGTATTATAGTAGTTATAGTCTTGTACATAGGGGCAGTATTATAGTAGTTATATTCTTGTACATAGGGGCAGTATTATAGCAGTTATATTCTTGTACATAGGGGACAGTATTATAGTAGTTATATTCTTGTACATAGGGACAGTATTATAGTAGTTATAGTCTTGTACATAGGGGCAGTATTATAGCAGTTATATTCTTGTACATAGGGGCAGTATTATAGTAGTTATATTCTTGTACATAGGGGCAGTATTATAGCAGTTATATTCTTGTACATAGGGGACAGTATTATAGTAGTTATATTCTTGTACATAGGGGACAGTATTATAGTAGTTATAGTCTTGTACATAGAGGCAGCATTATAGCAGTTATATTCTTGTACATAGGGGACAGTATTATAGTAGTTATAGTCTTGTACATAGGGGCAGTATTATAGTAGTTATATTCTTGTACATAGGGACAGTATTATAGTAGTTATATTCTTGTACATAGGGGCAGTATTATAGTAGTTATATTCTTGTATATAGGGGGCAGTATTATAGTAGTTATATTTTTGTACATAGGAGCAGTATTATAGTAGTTATATTCTTGTACATAGGAGCAGTATTATAGTAGTTATATTCTTGTACATAGGAGCAGTATTATAGTAGTTATATTCTTGTACATAGGGGCAGTATTATAGTAGTTATATGTGACGCCCTGGGCAAGCCAGGGGTCACAGGTCATCACACCACCACACCCTACACCCCAGTTAGGAACACCCAAGCTACCAAAATCCTTGTTGCCTATCTCCAGGAGCTGGTGTTCACACCAGGGGGTGGGCCAGGCGGTTGGCTGCGCCCACCAAGGAGTTCACAGCTCTGGAGGCGGGAAGAACCAGGCAGATAGAAGTGGAAGTTCAAAGTAGAAGGAAGTGAAGTAGTAGTGGAGCTTAGGCTAGTTTCACACTACGTCTTTTTAACATCCGCTGAAAACGTTTTTTTAGCGGAAGTACGGATCCTGCTTTTACAGCAAATAACGTATGCAAACGCATATGTTATTTTGCAGGATCCTGCACTGGATATTTAGGGGCGGGCATTGGAGTCATGTGATCGGGAGTGAGGGGAACTAGACTGGGAGGAGGCTTCTGACAGCTGCAGACGCTGGTAACCAAGGTAAACATCGGCCTTGGATACCCGATATTTATGTTGGTTACGAGTGTCTGCAGCTGCTAGGAGCAGGGCTGCCTGCACACGTAACCAACGTAAACATCGGGTAACTAAGAGAAGTGGTTACGCGATATTTACCTTGGTTACGAGTGTCCGCAGCTTTCAGGCAGGGGAGAGAGAGACAGGAGAGGAAGGGGGAAAGACATAGATAGAGAGAGAGGGGGTGAGGGAGGGAGTAGAGAGATAGACAGATCACTGGAGACTGGTTCTGGGCATGCTCAGTACTTTCTGGGCATGCTCAGTACAAAAGCAGGATCCTGTTACAACGCAACTGAACGCATTCTGCTAGGCAGGATCCAGCACTCATTGAAATGCATTGCAGCTCGCGGCGCAATGTGAAGGATCCTGTGAGATGCGTTATTTTGACAAAGCAAAAAAACGCTACATGTTGCGTTTTTGAAACATGTCAAAATAACGCAAAAGGACGGATCCTGCGTCTAACGGACGCAAACGCATGCAAACGCAGGTGGACGCGAGTCCATTGAAAATGCATTGCAGTGAAAACGGATTTGCACAGGATCCGTACTTCCGTTAAAAAAACGTTTTTAACGGATGTTAAAAAGACGTAGTGTGAAACCAGCCTTAGGGGAAAAGCTGAAGTAAAGTAAAAGTGAGAGTAGAAAAGCCTGAAGTTGGTCCGGCTGTGTGCCCGGACAGTGACAGCAAGGTCAGCAGACGGCGGTGACTGTCTGGAGGGGTGACTGCTTGGAGGTTGCTGGAAGGACCGCGGATGGGTGGTGGCCCGGCGGTCTGGAGCAGTATACGAAGAACAGTCAGCACCAGGGCAGGGGCCTCTCGGACCCCGGCAAGGCTAGGAGTTTCCATAATTTGCCAAATCCGTCAGTGAAGGGGACGTCTGTCTCCAAACAACCAAGTCCCGATTGAAGGCAACAGTCCAACCGTGGTAGAGAGACACCGCCACCGCCAGGGCACCAGTTTCTCAGGGCCAGCGCCTGCGGGCAAAGTAGGGCTCCTCCGGCCCATATCCAAGCCGGGGAGCGGGTTACCGGTGGGAACCCATCGCAACCATCATCAACATAGGTGCAGGACAGAGGGACCGTCACCTACTGGGGAAAGCAAGTGCAGCCGTCCGTGGGAACCGTCTTTCCAGCCGTGTGTTTTACCGAGAACTGTGTCATCGTCTCAGGCTGAGTGAGTACCACAGTGCCGCAAGGCACAGCGCTGCCCCCGCGTCCCTGCACCCCACCAAGCCCTGTATCTCCCACCTCATCACCAGGCCCCGGGATCACCAACCCCTACCCACGGAGGGGCAACACAACAACTAGCTGCTTCATATCATCATTTCCGGGATCCTCATACAGAGCAGCGGTGGTGCCAACAAATCACCACAACCGTGGGTGGCGTCACGGACAATAAACTATATTCCAAAACCCAATCCCCTTTCACTCACGGGCGAGGAGCGTCGCTAGAGTCCCCGGGATCCGGCCCATCGCTCGAGCCACCGAGCAGCAGCAGGCCGCAGCAGCCGCGGCAGCCGGACCCGAGCAGCAGTGGGAGAAGCGCGGCGTCCCCTCCTCCGCCCGCGACAACTTGGCGTCACGAACAGGATCTTACCGCTCTGCCGTTGGGTAGAGGTGCGCCTTGTGACCGCCAGAGGTATCCGGCTGAAAAATTTCAGAAGTCGCTATCTTTGGCGCGAAAAGTTCCCGCTCGAGTGTCTTCTCGAGTAGCAGAGGCGCGAAGGCCAAAAACCCCGCCCCAATAGAGGAAGGGCCGGAAAGAAGCTAAGGGGGACGAAATGGCGGCTGGCTGCATGTGAGAGCAGCTATAAAAGCAGGGACGCCAGGACTCTGCAGCAATACTGGGTTCCTGGAAGGCACGATTGCCAAGATGTACAACCCAACTCCCGACGAGGAAGCCCCCGCGCCCGGTACGGCGACGTGGTTGAGGGACCGGACCGTCCCGCTGAGTAATCGTCTGCAGGCCCATATGCAACTCCTCCTGGAGGAGTGGGAGACCGACATGGCGGACGTGGTGGCTGCTATGTGGAGACGCGAGGCAGAAGAGGATTTGGAGGAGCGGGTAAGCGACCCACGCCCCTGTATTCCTGAGGGATCGGCCGTTGGAGCTGAGGGGCCCGGCCGGCTTCCGCTCACCCTGCCTCTCTCCCCGCTACCCGTGATAGCTGCTGCCGCCCCGCCATTAGGCCCGCTACCTGCCCAACCGGTAGCGATACCCTGCCCAGCCGCTCCGGCGGACCAGCCGGCTGCAGACGTCCAGGACGGCCCTGAAGTGCATCAGGGGGAACCGCGAGGACCGCGGCCCCTTAACAGCATGGTGCCAGAAGTCCCGGCAGTGACTGTGCCAGACCCTGAGCCTGGAACCGTGGCCTGGATGAAGGCCCGGGTGATGCAATTCCACCAGCGTCAGCAGGATCAGATCTTCCGGATGATGGAGCAGTGGACCAACGAGGTGGAGGAGCTGATTACAACTGCCCCGATGTACGGAGGGGAAATGGATGTAGCAGAGTCGACTGGTGACCCACGTCCCTATGTCCTACCTGGACCGGCCGCTGCGGCTGAGGGGCCCGGCCTAGTCTCGGCCTATGCATCATCCTTGTCGTTACTTATGGAGCGCCTCAGTGTAAGCTCGCCTAATATGCTGCTCCGTGCTACCGCAGAAGGGTCTGAGATGCTGGATGCTGGAGACCAGGAGGCTGCGGCAGCTGGCGGCAACCCGCCTGACGCAGGAACAAGAGATGACGACTCCTGCCCCAGCCCCGGGTCCGCTGTTGCGGTTGAAGGGGCAAGTGAGCGTTCCCGCTATGTGGGAAACCCCGTGGTTTTCCATACCCCGCGTACCAGTGGAAATGGGTACCGGGTACCCCTGTCACAGCAGGCATGTCAGTGCATGTTTGATATGCTGGTGGCAGAGGATGGGTCCGCTTCAGCAGAAGAATCGGAGTAAGGGCAGCGGAGCACCATTGTCCAGTCCCCGTTGGGACCACCACTGAGTTGTTTTGTTTGTTTGAAAGTTGAGAAATGATAAGCAAAGATGATTACCGAACAGTAGCTTGATTCTACAGTGATTGGAAAACCGGCCGTTGCCGGCACCGTTGTCCCCGTGGGGACCGTTTAAAAAGTGTTGCATGAGGAACTGCTCATGGACAAGCCCGTGAACTTGCAGGGCAACCTCAAACGTTAAGTGGCATGTAAATAGTTGTTTACCGTTACCGTTTTCCGCATTGCCGCCTCCGGAGAGGCAGGTTGGAGGGAGGGCCCGCTGTAGAGCCGGCTGGGGCCCAGCCACCATCGGGACCGGTGGCTACCCTCTGGAGGGGAAGGACAGATCCCGCTCGGGTAACTTGTGCTGGACTTGGGTCAAGGGGTGCTGCCTGGGCTTTAGGGGCAGCATCAGGGCCAGGTTGCTTGGGTGGGAGAGAGCGGAAACCGTAACCGTGAACCGTTTGTAACGTTTAAGAAAAGTGCCTCCCGTTATGGGAAGATGTAATAAAATGTAAATATGTTACCGTTTTACACTTTTATATATTTTTCAGAAAATAAAACCGGTGTTGGACGGGCAGCCCGCGGACGGTCTGCATTTTGCTAAGGGGGAATGTGACGCCCTGGGCAAGCCAGGGGTCACAGGTCATCACACCACCACACCCTACACCCCAGTTAGGAACACCCAAGCTACCAAAATCCTTGTTGCCTTCCTCCAGGAGCTGGTGTTCACACCAGGGGGTGGGCCAGGCGGTTGGCTCCGCCCACCAAGGAGTTCACAGCTCTGGAGGCGGGAAGAACCAGGCAGATAGAAGTGGAAGTTCAAAGTTGAAGGAAGTGAAGTAGTAGTGGAGCTTAGGGGAAAAGCTGAAGTAAAGTAAAAGTGAGAGTAGAAAAGCCTGAAGTTGGTCCGGCTGTGTGCCCGGACAGTGACAGCAAGGTCAGCAGACGGCGGTGACTGTCTGGAGGGGTGACTGCTCGGAGGTTGCTGGAAGGACCGCGGACGGGTGGTGGCCCGGCGGTCTGGAGCAGTATACGAAGAACAGTCAGCACCAGGGCAGGGGCCTCTCGGACCCCGGCAAGGCTAGGAGTCGCCATAATTTGCCAAATCCGTCAGTGAAGGGGACGTCTGTCTCCAAACAACCAAGTCCCGATTGAAGGCAACAGTCCAACCGTGGTAGAGAGACACCGCCACCGCCAGGGCACCAGTTTCTCAGGGCCAGCGCCTGCGGGCAAAGTAGGGCTCCTCCGGCCCATATCCAAGCCGGGGAGCGGGTTACCAGTGGGAACCCATCGCAACCATCATCAACATAGGTGCAGGACAGAGGGACCGTCACCATCACCTACTGGGGAAAGCAAGTGCAGCCGTCTGTGGGAACCGTCTTTCCAGCCGTGTGTTTTACCGAGAACTGTGTCATCGTCTCAGGCTGAGTGAGTACCACAGTGCCGCAAGGCACAGCGCTGCCCCCGCGTCCCTGCACCCCACCAAGCCCTGCATCTCCCACCTCATCACCAGGCCCCGGGATCACCAACCCCTACCCATGGAGGGGCAACACAACAACTAGCTGCTTCATATCATCATTCCCGGGATCCTCATACAGAGCAGTGGTGGTGCTAACAAATCACCACAACCGTGGGTGGCGTCACGGACAATAAACTATATCCCAAAACCCAATCCCCTTTCACTCACGGGCGAGGAGCGTCGCTAGAGTCCCCGGGATCCGGCCCATCGCTCGAGCCACCGAGGAGCAGCAGACAGCAGCAGCCGCGGCAGCCGGACCCGAGCAGCAGTGGGAGAAGCGCGGCGTCCCCTCCTCCGCCCGCGACAACTATTCTTGTATATAGGAGCAGTATTATAGTAGTTATATTCTTGTACATAGGTGCAGTATTATAGTAGTTATATTCTTGTACATAGGGGCAGTATTATAGTAGTTATATTCTTGTACATAGGGGCAGTAATATAGTAGTTATATTCTTGTATATAGGAGCAGTATTATAGTAGTTATATTCTTGTACATAGGTGCAGTATTATAGTAGTTATATTCTTGTACATAGGGGCAGTATTATAGTAGTTATATTCTTGTACATAGGGGGCAGTATTATAGTAGTTATATTCTTGTACATAGAGGGCAGTATTATAGTAGTTATATTCTTGTACATAGGGGGCAGTATTATAGTAGTTATATTCTTGTACATAGAGGGCAGTATTATAGTAGTTATATTCTTGTACATAGGGGGCAGTATTATAGTAGTTATATTCTTGTACATAGAGGGCAGTATTATAGTAGTTATATTCTTGTACATAGGGGCAGTATTATAGTAGTTATATTCTTGTATATAGGAGCAGTATTATAGTAGTTATATTCTTGTATATAGGGGGCAGTATTATAGTAGTTATATTCTTATATATAGAGGCAGTATTATAGTAGTTATATTCTTGTATATAGGGGGCAGTATTATAGTAGATATATTCTTATATATAGAGGCAGTATTATAGTAGTTATATTCTTGTACATAGAGGGCAGTATTATAGTAGTTATATTCTTGTACATAGGGGCAGTATTATAGTAGTTATATTCTTGTATATAGGAGCAGTATTATAGTAGTTATATTCTTGTACATAGGGGGCAGTATTATAGTAGTTATATTCTTATATATAGAGGCAGTATTATAGTAGTTATATTCTTGTATATAGGGGGCAGTATTATAGTAGTTATATTCTTGTACATAGGGGGTATTATAGTAGTTATATTCTTGTACATAGGGGGCAGTATTATAGTAGTTATATTCTTGTACATAGAGGGCAGTATTATAGTAGATATATTCTTGTACATAGGAGTAGTATTATAGTAGTTATATTCTTGTACATAGGGGCAGTATTATAGTAGTTATATTCTTGTACATAGGGGCAGTATTATAGTAGTTATATTCTTGTATATAGGAGCAGTATTATAGTAGTTATATTCTTGTATATAGGGGGCAGTATTATAGTAGTTATATTCTTATATATAGAGGCAGTATTATAGTAGTTATATTCTTGTATATAGGGGGCAGTATTATAGTAGATATATTCTTATATATAGAGGCAGTATTATAGTAGTTATATTCTTGTACATAGAGGGCAGTATTATAGTAGTTATATTCTTGTACATAGGGGCAGTATTATAGTAGTTATATTCTTGTATATAGGAGCAGTATTATAGTAGTTATATTCTTGTACATAGGGGGCAGTATTATAGTAGTTATATTCTTATATATAGAGGCAGTATTATAGTAGTTATATTCTTGTATATAGGGGGCAGTATTATAGTAGTTATATTCTTGTACATAGGGGGTATTATAGTAGTTATATTCTTGTACATAGGGGGCAGTATTATAGTAGATATATTCCTAGGCTGGTCTAATCTGGCAGGTATACTTTTGTACATAGCAGTTATTCACACTTTCCTTTTCATAGGTGTTTTTTAGTGAAATGTAATGCCGGTGCAGGTCGGATTTTCAGCTGCATTTATAAAGAGAACAATGAGTGTAGAAGGTGACGATGGTGTTTGTGTCTCAGCATTGCTCTCAGGCGTCTGATAGATGTGATTGCCATGTGAGAGGTGAGAATGTAACTCGAGGTCAGTACAGGATTAATTTTAGATGTTGATTTACACAGTAAACTATTGAGCAATGTTTGGTAATGGACGGCCCATGTCTTGCAGTGAATAAAATCAGCAACAGATGTTGTTTTATGTAGAATTCTTCATAGTAATTTATGAATCTGCTCCGTTCTTCTGCTCATAGGACGTTTGGTGTTTGGTATTAATTCATTTTTACAGCTTGCATAATCCTGTTGTCATGGATCACATACTAATCAACGGAGGACTGTACAGAGGAACCCAGGCTGACAATGCATGATGTGTATGGGGGATTCGGGAAGTATTCCCCTGAGGTCTAAAAAAAATGTGTTGTTGTAAATGCAGTTAATAATGCATTCAATATGCTGGGAAATGTTTACTTCCAAGAGATAAGACCCCAGAATTCAGATATTATCTGCAAAATATGGGCAAATTCTCCGTATATGAATATTTTACAGTAGGGGGCAGTGTTTTATGGCTGCTATGGGTTCATTTTTGGACAATATAAGGTACAACTCAATGATGTACATGTCTACTGTGCTGCTGGAGACTAGATAAGCAGGTCTCCCATCACTGACAATGGCAAAAGGAAGGGTGTAGATAAGCGGGATGCTTTGCTTTATTGTCAGGCAGAAGAAAGGAGGGGCTGGAATGTCGGAAAATTAGTTTAAAGGGAACCAATCATCAGGTTTTTCCTATGTAACCTAAAGCCAGTGCTATACTGGCACTATCAGGCTGATTCTATACATACCTTTAGTTGTGAGATCAGATATATGGGTTTTGAAACACAAGCAAGTAAAGTTTGTAAACTGAGCAGCTTTTTGAATGACAGCAGCTGCCGATAAGCTGATAGATGGGGTGGGTATTCATAATGATTCCCGCCCCCCTGCCTGTTGTTCTTCCTCCTTTTATTTATGCTAATTCTTTTATAGAATAGATTTACTAACTGACTAGAAGGACCTGTGCTGATGTCATACCCATGTGACCAGAAGGGGCAGGGCCTAAGCCAACATAGCTGATACTAGGAAGCAACATTATTTATCTGTTCGCTGGGGCCATGCCCCTTCTTGTCACATGGGTATGACATCAGTACAGGTCCTTCTAGAGATTTAGTAAAACAATTCTATAATAGAATTAGCAGAAATAAAAGGGGAAAGAACAACAGGCAGGGGAGCTGGGAATCAGAATAGAAGCAGCGGTGGGCTGCAACCCTCAGCTGTCTGCTGTACCTTGGCTGGTTATGACAAATAGAGGGGATACCAAACTTTTTTTTTTAAATTGTTTGGTTTATTTAAAAAAAAAAAAAAATGACATGGGTTCCCCCCATTTTTCTAAAATCAGAAAAGGTACAGCAGACAACTTGGGGCTGATATTATTAGGATGGGAAAGACCATGGTTATTTGGCCCTTTCCAGCCTAACAAAATCACCCTGCAGCCACCCCAGAAGTGGCGCATCCATTAGATGCGCCAATTCTGGTCGCTGGACCCGGGTCTTTCCATTACCCTGGTACGGTGGCAATCGGGGTAATAAGGTGTTAATGGCAGCCCACAGCTGCCACTAAGGCCTAGATTAGTAGTGGGAGGCGTCTATGAGACCCCCCATCACTAATCTATAAGTGAAAGTAGATAAACACAAACACCCAAAAATTCTTTATTTGAAATAAAAGACAAAAAACACCCTCTTTCACCACTTTATTAACTCCAAAAACACCCCTGCAGGTCCAACGTAATCCACACACTGTCCCACGACGCTTCCAGCACTGCTACATCTGAAGCTCACAGCGAGTGTCATAGAACATGACTGCCCACTGTGAGCTCCAGTCAGCAATGGAAGTGAGACATGCGTTCAGCAGTGATTTTGTTCAGGTGGTTTGTGGTCATAGGTGGAGGACTGCAGCTGTGGCCACGACTAACCTGAGTGACATCACCGCTGATCGCAGCTCAGTCGCTGCTTGAATCTCATAGTGGGCAGTCATGTTCTATGGCGCTCGCTGTGAGCTTCAGATGTAGCAGTGGTGGAAGCGTCTTTGTACCTTGTGTGGATTACGTTAGACCTGCAGGGGTGTTTTGGGGGTTAATAAAGGAGTGAAAGAGGGGACTGTTTTGTCTTTTATTTCAAATAAAGGATTTTTTGGGTGTTTGTGTTTATTTCTCTACACTTACAGATTAGTGATGGGGGATCTCATAGACGCCTCTCATTATTAATCTAGGGCTTAGTGGCTGCTGTGCCCTGCCATTAACTTTTTATTACCTCGATTACTACCGCACCAGGGCAACGGGAAGAGCAGGGTAAAGCTGGGACTGTTATATCTAATGGATGTGGCAATTCCAGGGGCTGCAGGATGATATTTTAGGCTGGGGGCTGACCAATAACCAGGGGTATCCTGAGCCTGAGAATACCAACTCCAGCTGTCGGGATTTATCTGTCCTGGTATCATAATATGGGGGGATCCTAACCCAATTTGTTTCTAAAAAAATGATTTATTTTACTGTATGATATAGACCTGCCCACCGGTGTTTGTGATTGGAAGCCTCAGACACGTTGTCACTCAGCTTGGCGGCTCGTCTGACTGCAGCCAATGACAGATGCCGGTGGGCGGGGGAAGAAGTGAATATGTATGAGCCTAATGAGCGGCCCTGGAAGAATGAGAGGCTGCGGAAGCAGTGTGACAGCCGCACGGTGACTCGGTAAGTATGAAGCGCTTGCTCCTACCCCTTTGTGCTGGATTCTGATCCCCATAGATTTTATATGGAGACCGGCATCTGGCCAGGTACCAGGGATCAATCCCCCACCGACTCCAAGTCAGCGGGGGATTGATCTGCCTATCCTCAGAAATGCAGGGACAAAACGCAAAAAGAATTGACATGATGCATTTTTGTGGTCACCACAAAGATGAGGCAAAAAAAACAAAACCTGCAAAGTGTGCACAGAAAAAATGAAATCTCTTAGCTTTTCTGGGGAAGGCAATGCACGCAGTTTTGGTACCAAAACTGCACCCGAAAAATGTGTCAAAAATTCGGAAAAAAGCGCAGCGTGTGCACAAGGCCTAAAGGGGTCTGCCAATTTTAGCAAATAAGATTTCATTATACGTGTTATGTCAATATTGCTATATATAATGATCTGTGCTTATAGTCAGTGACACCGGCCCTATCCATGTGATGCTGACAGGTGCGGTGCGCAGATGTCAGCGCTCCCTCCTGCAGTGCTCTGTGCTCCTGTGTCATTATCACATCTGGAAGAAAAGCAGAGATCTTAAATACAGAAATGAATTTACACATAAAGTATAGGTAGAAACAATCGCAGCTCATACCGATATTACACACGGTGGTTTCTCATCGGCGCGGTAGGTGGAGGACCCTTCATTCACCATTATCAGTAGTAGTGGAAGGTATAGGAGCATGGCTCTGTTAAAAAGAGAGAAAACATTTAGGTTGGAGATAATGGGAGATATAGTTCCCCGGCTGCTGAAGAGCCACAATTCAATGACACAGACGATATTATGACAATGCACCCCATCCCTAGGAGTGAGGCCGGAAGAGGTTATCCTCCGGGATCTTTATACAAACGTCCTGAGAGAAGGAAGTTACATGTTTGTTTTTGCTTAGAATGCGGCAGTAAATTCCAGAGCGAAACCGGGACAGAATGTACAGAAACCATCTGTACACTACCGAGAATATCATCTATCTATCTATCTATCTATCTATCTATCTATCTATCTATCTATTCATCCATCCATCCATCTATCCGTCTATCTATCCTTCTATCTATCCATCTATCTATCTATCTATCCCTCTATCTATCCCTCTATCTATCAATCTATCTAGCTATCTATCCCTCTATCTATCTATCCCTCTATCTATCTATCTATCCCTCTATCTATCTATCTATCCCTCTATCTATCTATCTATCTATCCATCTATCTATCTATCTATCCCTCTATCTATCTATCCCTCTATCTATCCCTCTATCTATCTATCTATCTATCTATCTATCTATCCCTCTATCTATCTATCCCTCTATCTATCTATCTATCCCTCTATCTATCTATCTATCTATCTATCCCTCTATCTATCTATCCATCTATCTATCTATTTATCCATCTATCTACCTATCTATCTATCTATTCCTCTATCCCTCTATCTATCTACCTATCTATCTATCTATCTATCTATCCCTCTATCCCTCTATCTATTTATCTATCTATCTATCTATCTATCTATCTACCTATCTATCTATCTATCTATCTATCCCTCTATCCCTCTATCTATTTATCTATCTATCTATCTATCTATCCCTCTATCCCTCTATCTATCTATCTATATATCCCTCTATCCCTCTATCTATCTATCTATCTATCCCTCTATCCCTCTATCTATCTATCTATCTATCTATCCCTCTATCCCTCTATCTATCTATCTATCTATCTATCTATCCCTCTATCTATCCCTCTATCTATCTATCTATCTATCCCTCTATCTATCTACCTATCTATCTATCTATCCCTCTATCTATCCCTCTATCTATCTATCATCTATCCATCTACCTATCTATCCATCCATCTATCCTTCTATCTATCCATTTATATATCTATCCATCCATCTATCTATCTATCTATCCATCCATCCATCTATCCTTCTATTATTATTATTATTATTATTTATTTATAGAGCACCATTAATTCCATGGTGCTGTACATGAGAAGGGGGGTTACATACAAAATACGTATACAAGTTACAGTAGACAGACTAGTACAGAAGGAAGAGGGCCCTACCCTTGCGGGCTTACATTCTATAGGATTATGGGGAGGAGACAATAGGTGGGGTGTAGGTCAGGCGGCGGCTCCGCACGGTAGTCGGGCGGCAGCTCCGCACGGTGGTCGGGCGGCAGCTCCGCACGGTGGTCGGGCGGCAGCTCCGCACGGTGGTCGGGCGGCAGCTCCGCACGGTGGTCGGGCGGCAGCTCCGCACGGTGGTCGGGCGGCAGCTCCGCACGGTGGTCGGGCGGCAGCGAGTTCATTGTAGATTGTAGGCATTTCTGAACAGGTGCGTTTTCAGGTGCCGTTTGAAGTTTGCAAGGGTAGGGGATAGTCTGACGTGTTGAGGCAGCGAGTTCCAGGAGACTGGGGATGCTCGGGAGAAGTCTTCTATCTAGCCATCTACCTATCTATCCATCTATCCATCTATCTATCTACCCATCCATCTATCCTTCTATCTATTCATCCATTCATCCATCCATCTCTCCTATCTATCCATCTATATATCTATCCATCCTTCTATCCATCTGTGGCGCCTTGGACAAGCCAGGACATCACAGGTACTACAACAACACACCCCACACCCCGGCTAGGCACACCAAAGTCAAACACAAATCCTTGTTGCCTCCCTCCAGGGGCTGATGTCCACACCAGGGGGTGGGCCAGGCGGTTGGCCCCGCCCACCGAGGAGTTCACAGTCCTGGAGGCGGGAAAAGGAGTCAGATTAGAGTTCAGTTTTGGAGTGAGAGGAAGTGAAGTGGCCCGGGCACATACAGAAAGGTTGGCAGACGGTGGTGACCGTCTGCAGGAGAGGCTGATTGGAGCTAACCGTAAGGACCGGGGACGGGCGGTGGCCCGACGGTACCGGATCGGGGAGCAAAGAGAAGACAGCACCGTTCGGCAGGGCTTACGGACCCCAACCAGGCTAGGAGTCGCCGTAAAACTGGTCAAATCCGTTAGCGAAGGGAACCTCCGGGGTTTCCCAGCAGTCAAGACCAGATTGAAGGCAACAGCTCAAACCGTGAAGGGAAACACAGTCACCGCCAAGGCTACAGTTCCCAGGGCCAGAGCCTGCGGGCAAAAGGGGCTCCCTTAGCATCCATCCAAGCTGGGGAGCGGGTTACCGGTGGGAAGCCATTGGAACCGTACACACTACATAGGTGCAGGGAAAGGCAGTCACCATCAACCTACCGGGAGAAGAACCACCGCAGCCGTCTGTGGGACCCGTCCATCCAGCCGTTTGTTTTACCGGAGACTTTGCATTCATCATTGGCTGAGTGAGTACCACCGTGCCGTGCGGCACAGCGCTGCCCCCGCGACCCTACACCTCACCAGGCCCCGTAACCAGCCTGCCTTCCATCCCTACCCCTTACCGGGCCCCAGGACAACCAACCCCCCTACCCATGGAGGGGAGAAAACAAAATCCAAGCTGCTCCCTGTCACCGCTCCCAGGATCCCTGTCCAGAGCAGCGGTGGTGTCACAACCTCACCACAACCGTGGGTGGCGTCACGGACAATATCCCCAAACCAAACCCCCCCCTTTCACTCACGGGCGAGGAGCGCCGCTCGAGTCCCCGGGATCTGGCCCACCGCTCGAGCCACCACCAAGCAGCAGCAGCAGCCGGACCTGAGCAGTAGGTGAGCGCAGCGTCCCCTCCTCCGCCCGCGTCACATCCATCATCCATCCATCCTTCTATCTATCCATCCATCTATCTATCTATTTATCTATCTATCCCTCCATCCCATCTATCTATCTATCTATCCCTCTATCTATTTATCTATCTATCTATCCCTCCATCCTTCTATCTATTTATCTATCTATCTATCTATCTATCTATCTATCTATCTATCTATCTATCTATCTATCTATCTATCTATCTATCCTTCCATCCTTCTATCTATCTATCTATCCCTCTATCCCTCTATCTATCTATTTATCTATCCCTCTATCTATCTATCTATCTATCCCTCTATCTATCTATCTATCTATCTATCTATCTATCTATCCCTCTATCTATCTATCTATCTATCTATCTATCCCTCTATCCCTCTATCTATCTATCTATCTATCTATCTATCTATCTATCTATCTATCTATCCCTCTATCTATCCCTCTATCTATCCCTCTATCTATCTATCTATCTATCCCTCTATCTATCTCTCTATCTATCTATCCCTCTATCTATCTATCTATCTATCTATCTATCTATCCCTCTATCTATCTATCATCTATCTATCTATCCCTCTATCTATCTATCTATCTATCTATCCCTCTATCTATCCCTCTATCCCTCTATCTATCTATCTATCTATCTATCTATCTATCTATCTATCTATCCCTCTATCTATCTATCTATCTATCTATCTGTCTATCTATCTACTTTACTTTTTGGCCATCTCTTCAACACACAGTTTGTTGTCTTTACTAAGAGTCCTATGAATCTGCCCCCAAATACTCCTGAGAGCAGAGTCGGGAACCCCTGGACATGTGGAGAGATATCCTCCAAGTGAATTGTGTTTATCAGCGATTCACACCAACTAAGTAAAAAAGGATAGCCATTTCCTCAAGCATTCCAACAAAAGACAATCTGGATGTTTGCTTTTTTTCTTCAGTTAAACCAAGGAAATTTCCTGTTTTGAAAAATGCTCTTAGTTTCCTTTGCTGAGTCAAATGAAAAAACATAAGGAAATTAATAACTTGAAGTGAGTTGTACCTCCTATGAGTCAAGTTCATCTATAAGGCTATGTGCGCACGTGTGCGTATTACATCCAGTTACGCTGCGATCTGCAGCGCAGCGTAACTGCATGCGTCCTGCGTCCCCTGCACAGTCTATGGAGATTGTGCAGGGGCCGTGCGCACGTGGCATATTAGAATGTGACATGCCACTTCTTCCGTGCGGTTTGCATGCTGTCTATAGGGAGAGGCAGCATGCAGAGCGCACGTTCTCTGCCGGCACCATGCGTTTCAGAACGGAGCTTTTCAGCTGCGCTCTGAAGCGCACCTTTTAGGTGCGGTGCAGAGCGCACACGTGCGCACATAGCCTCAATCTTGCAAATCTTTAATAACAATCCACCTTGTAGCTGCTTTGCATATCAAGACAGCTCCTATCTTTTCTTTATACACTGAATGCAGGGTACCACAATGGGGTCTCTACTGACCCCTGAGATGAAATTAGGTAATTTACAGCTCCTATGGCTGCAATATCCCTTAACACAGACAATTATATATCCTGTATAGCATATCCTGCAGTCATGGTGGTAAAGTTTTGGAGGAAAGCTTCACACTGCTTTTTGCAACTACAGCTATTAATAACAAAACAACTACAGTGAATAAAAAAATTCTACCAAGAAGAATCATTTTGAAACTTTTTCAATTTTCTCCCATAATCTGTTCAAATCCATTGAGAAACAAACTGAAATTATTCTGAGGGGGGGGGGATAAAAGTCACAAATCTAAAATAATGTGGCTGCATAAGTGTGCAGACCTTCCAATCATTGGGTTGTGTTGGGAGTGAAACAATCACATGTAAACCCATGGTAAATAGTAAGTACAGTGCATCATGATTTACTGGGATTCTGATTAACCCCATAAGAGGTTTTGCTGTTGTAGGAGGATTTTCCTGCAATTTTCTTAGTTGCATTTTACAGTTTAACCCATGGTCAGTAAACAGCTGACAACACAGCAAAGGGATTTGCTGAAAGTTATCAGTCAGGAGAAGTGTCATCATTTACAGGGATTCTGATTAACTTCATATGACGTTTTGCTGTTCTATGAGTATTTTCCTGATCTTCTCTTAGTTGCATTTTACAGTTAAGCCCATGGTCCATAAACAGCTGACAACACAGCAAAGGGATTTGTTAGAAGAAAGGAGACGTGTACAAAAATATTCCCAAGGTGTTAGATCTACTATTGAATACTGTTAAGACAGTCATCAAGAAGTGGATTAAATTTGTCACAACAGTGTCATATCCTAGAACTGAACATCCCTCAAAACTTGGTGAAAAGATAAGAAGAAAATTGTTATATTAGGCTGCCAAGAGATGTACAGCAACATTAAAGGAGCTGCAGGAACTAAGTTCTGACAAGTACTGGTTGTGTACTGTATGTGACAACAATCTCCCATATTCTTCATATACCTTGTTTGTTGAGTAGGGTGGAAGCCTTTTCTTGCAAGGATAAACATCCAAGCCCGGCTATGTTTTGCCAAAACCTACCTCAAGTCTGGAAAACGTCTCATGGTCTGATGAAACCAAGGATTCATTTTTTGGCTATGATTCCAAAAGATGTTTGGCGTAAAGCCAACATTGTGCCTCACCAAAAGAACACAATATCCACAATCAACAAAAAAAATGACTTCATCAGAAGAGTTTTGTAATGACCCAACCAAAGACTAGTCTTTAGTCAAATGGAATTTATGTTGGTGACCTGAAGAGGGCGCTGTACACAGGAGATCTGACAGATGTGGAGCTACCACATGGAAGAGGGGGCAAAGATCGCCAATTCCAGTGTGATAAACTCCGAGCCAAAAAGGCAGAGTGCTGCCAAAAACTCAAAGGGTGCTTTAACAAACTATTAGAATATGGATGTGCAGATTTAAACAACCACATTATTTTAGTTCTTTATTTTTCTATTTCATTTTTTTTTTTTATTTATACAGATTATGGATGACATTAAAGGTGGAAAAAGTTCTGACATTATTCCTCATGGTAAGATTTTTGGAATTTTGTCATCAGGCACAATCCGGTTTGTGCCTGATGAGACTGATCCGGTAAAAAAATTGATCCGTCTAATTTTTTTCCTTCAGGGCAAAGGTTATTTGCTATGGAGGAGAGAGAGAGAGAGAGAGGAGATAGAAGAGAGAGAGAGAGAAAGACAGGAGAGAGAAGAGAGGAGAGTGAGAGGAGAGAGAGAGGAGACAGAGGAGAGAAAGAGAAAGACAGGAGAGAGAGGAGACAGAGAGGAGAGAGAGAGAAAGACAGGAGAGAGCGAGAGAGAGAGGAGAGAAGAGTGAGAGGAGAGAGGAGAGTGAGAGGAGAGAAAGGAGAGAGAGAGAGAAAAGAGAGAGGAGAGAGAGACAGGAGAGAGAGGAGAGAGAAAGAGAGAGCAGAGTGAGAGGTGAGAGTGTTGCTTTGGCAACACTAATTGTATTTTGGCCCTGCCAATTAGGCATATTTGAATTTGGATTTGAAAGAGATAGGAGAGAGAGAGAGGAGAGAGAGAGGAGAGCGAAAAGAGAGAGAGGAGAGAAAAGAGAGAGGAGAGAGAGAAATGAGAGAGAAAAGAGAGAGAGGAGATGGGGAGAGAGAGAGAGGAGAGAGAGGAGATGGGGGAGAGAGAGAGGAGAAGGAAAGAGAGAGAAGAAAGAGGAGAGAGAAAAGAGAGAGAGGAGAGAGAAGAGAGAGGAGAAAGATAGAGAAGAAAGGACAGAGAAAAGAGAGAGAAGAGGGGGGAGAGAGAAAAAAGAGAGAGAAAAGAGAGAGAGGAGAGAAAGAAAGAGAAGAGAGAGGAGAGTGAGAGGAGAGAGAGGGGAGAGAGGGGAGAGAGAGGAGAGAGAGGAGAGAGAAAGAGAGAGAAGAAAGAGGAGAGAGAAAAGAGAGAGAGGATAGAGAGAGGAGAGAGAGAAGGAAGAGGAGAGAGAAAAGAGAGAGAAGAGAGAGGAGAGAGAAGAAAGGAGAGAAAAAAAGAGAAAGAGAGGAGAGAAAGAGAGGAGAGAGAGAGAAAGAGAGAGAAGAAAGAGGAGAGAGAAAAGAGAGAGAAAAGAGAGAGAGAGGAGAGAGAGAGAAAAGAGAGAGAGGGGAGAGAGAGGAGAGAAAGAGAGAGAAGAAAGAGGATAGAGAAAAGAGAGAGAGAGAGAACCTTTTTTTTGACCAGAAGTGAATTTACACAACGTCTGGACATGCCCAGAAACAAAAAACAGATCCGTCGCCTGATTCCGTCATTTGACGGATGACGACAGATAGTAGACGGAAAAAAGACAGACGGCGCCGGGTCCGTTGGCTTCTGTTTTTTCTCTGGTCGTAAAAAACGTTCCTTTGTACGTTGCTTCCGGCGGCCACACAGACAATTTTTGACGGATCCGGTGCACACCGGATCAAACACAAGGGCATGCGGAACCATACGGCGCTGAATACTTGTCTATGGGGACTCCGCATCCGTTTTATCTGCAATTCGCCGGATTGTGCCTGATGGCAAAAAACTAATGTGTGAAAGAGGCCTTTGGGTCTGTGTAGACTTTTTCTATCCACTGTGTAACAAATGTTATCTTGTCTAGAAACCAGCAGTGATAAGTGATGAGCTGCCTTCGATGCAGTGATAAGTGATGAGCTGCCTTCGATGCAGTGATAAGTGATGAGCTGCCTTCGATGCAGTGATAAGTGATGAGCTGCCTTCGATGCAGTGATAAGTGATGAGCTGCCTTCGATGCAGTGATAAGTGATGAGCTGCCTTCGATGCAGTGATAAGTGATGAGCTGCCTTCGATGCAGTGATAAGTGATGAGCTGCCTTCGATGCAGCGATTGTAGCCGTAACATACATTTTATATCATTTCTACAATATGACAATTGGATTCTATTCTAAAAGGATTTTTTTTCTCATGTATTTGCTAAGATGACAGTAACTTCAAGGCATAATAAGTCATTGTCTCTTTGATGCTGTTTTATTTGGCAGAGGACCAGTGCGCCCCTAGGATACAGGGGCCGGGACACAGGTGTAGCCTCGGCACCCCCAATACTCCCTCCGCTGCTCACGCGGCTCCATTGTTCCTTTTGTTTCCTTTTATGACACTCATGCGCCCTCTCACCTGTTCCCATGTGACATGATCAGGTTTCGCAGATGACTTCCCGCATATTTCAGGTGATTTCCAGGTGACATTAAATATCAGGTTCATTTAAATCAAGGTATTTGCTAGTAAGTCACCAGGGAAATCACAAGCGGCATGTCCTGTATGCATAGCTCAGAATATTACATACATTATACACATTTATTAATGTCATCCATCATACTTTAATTGTTTTTTTCTTTCTATGGTGACTGCAAGTTCTGCAGAGAACAACAGCGACATCTCACGTCTCCTGTGGGACTTAGGCTGTGTTCACACGTTGCGTTTTTGCTGCAGCGGAAACCTGCTTCCTTGGCAGTAAAAAAGCTGCTTCCAAAAAGTAGGTTTTGCTGCTTTTTTTGTTGCATTCTTGTTGCTTTTTTATTGCTTTTTTTGTTGAGCATCATATGTGTCAGTTTTCTACAATACATGTCTAATAAAATTAGATTCATTCGCCACAAAAGCAGCAAAAACGCAGCAGGTTCAGCTGTCTCATCTCTGCTACATTTGAGCGTCACAGCTATGCTACATCTGAGTGTCTCAGCTCTGCTACATCTAAGCATTTCAGCTCTGCTACATCTGTCTCAGCTCTGCTACAGATAAGCATTTCAGCTATGCTACATCTGTCTCAGCTCTGCTACATCTGTGCATCTCAGCTCTGCTACATCTAAACATCTCAGCTCTATTACATCTGTCTCAGCTCTGCTACATCTGAGCGTCAGAGCTCTGCTACATCTGTGCATCTCAGCTTTGCTACATCTAAATATCTCAGCTCTGTTACATCTTTCTCAGCTCTTCTACATCTGAGTGTCACAGCTGTTACATCTGAGTGTATCAGCTCTGCTACATCTGAGTGTCTTCTCAGGTCTGCTACATCAGAGCATCTTAGCGCTGCTACATCTGTCTCAGCTCTGCTACATCTCAGCGTCACTGCCCTCCTACATCTGTGTGTCTCAGTTCTGCTACATCTGTGTATCCTAGGTCTGCTACATCTGTGCTTCTCAGCTCTGCTACATCTGAGTGACTCAGCTCTGCTACATCAGAGCATCTCAGCTCTGCTACATCAGAGCGTCACAGTTCTGCTACATCTGAGCTGTTAAGCTATGCTACATCTGTATTAGCTCTGCTACATCTTATCACCACAGCTGTGCCACATTTGTCTTTGCTCTGCTACATCTGAGCGTCTCAGCTCTGCTACATCAGAGCATCTCAGCTCTGCTACATCAGAGCATCTAAGTTATGTTACATCTTTCCCAGCTCTGCTACATCTGAGAGTCACAACTTTGCTACATTTGTCTTTCCTCTGCCACATCTGAGCATCACAGCTCTGCTACAACTGATTGTCTCTGCTCTGCAACATCTGATCATCTTAGCTCTGCTACATCTGAGTGAGACAGATGTGAGACAGCTGTAGCAGATCTGAGACACTCAAATGTAGCAGAGCTGAGACTTTGATGTAATCTCCCTCTTATCAGAAGTCGATGCTTGTGGCACAATAAGATGCTGCAGGTTAAAGATACAGGGAGGGGTTTGGGTGGAGTTTTGAGTGTGTGTAATAGGTGCCAACTTACAGGCTACTGCAATGCATGATGGAAATTGTAGTAAGAAAACACAGGAAGTTAGAAGAGAGGAAGTTGTCGGCTAACCCCATCAGATCTGAATCCTGCAATGAGGATGTGCTGCTAGAGCATGATAAAAGGTAATATTGCTAAAATAAGATAATGGATGTTTTGAGAGACACATAATAGCAAGATTCAAGAAACACAATCAGTTATGGTACTGGACAACTCCTTTGATCTTCCAGAGAGAATTGCTTTTTATAGTTTCTCTCTGCTGTAGGTCATTGTTGGAGGCCATGTTCCTCATTCTTCAGGCAATATTCTTCCATGGGTCGGAAACATTTACAATTTCCAGTATGTAGTAATAAACTTTTGTACTGACCATCAAATGGCCCAACTTTCGCCCAAATCATCGGACAGGGCAGTAAATTGCACCATAGATGGTTACATATTGCTAGAGAACAGGCTTTGCCAAGGTAAAGTGACAGGAGAATCCGAAATATGGCTGAATCTTTCCCCATGGTAAATACCCCAGTAATATGCATCATGCATTTTTATGGGTGGGGTCAGGGGCCAGGACCCGACACCGGTTACTGGTATCCATGAAGAAGGCGGGGTACGACAGTCACTCCAAGAAAAATAAAAGTCTTAAAGGAAACGAGAAATTTCCAACAGTCGGGGAACGAAACTTGTTTTTCCGGAAATCTGAAGATGGGAATTGTCTACATATTACATCACTTTTTGTATCGATGATGATTTATGACAATGACATCAGTGTTTCGCAGCGTGGCTTTGTTATTGCAGCCATATCTTTTTCATGTCCTCTCATCTACCTGCAGAGACGGAAACAATAAGTTATCTCTACATATTGTATAGCACCAGGGAGGAGGTTATTGCTGGTTTTATGGGTTCGGGGTTGTTCTCGGGCTTTTCTCAGGCTACAGAAGGTTAGATATTGTTCTCAGATGGAGGAGCCCCTCTAATAGCTGTAGGTGGAGTCCATTCCCTGGAGCAAGACAAGTCAAAGGTTTCCCATAGGAGATAATGGACTTGATGAACTCTTATCAGGAGGAACAATGCAGAGGCAGCAGCCAAAGTCAGCTGCAGACCAGAGAGGAACAGGTCCAAAGCAGAGATCTGCAGGACACCATGATAAAGCATTGTTGCCAAGAGATGACCCCCAATCTATGATGTCTCCTGTCTATAGAACTGATTTCAGGGACTTAATATCTCTGCTCTCTGTATCTCTGATCTCCCTGACTGTGATCTCTGCTGGCTATAACTGTGATCTCTGCTCTCTATAACGGTGATCTCTGCTCTCTATAACTGTGATCTCTGCTCTCTATAACTGTGATCTCTGCTCTCTATAACGGTGATCTCTGCTGTCTATAACTGTGATCTCTGCTCTCTATAACTTTGATCTCTGCTCTCTATAACTGTGATCTCTGCTCTCTATAACTGTGATCTCTGCTCTCTATAACTGTGATCTTTGCTCTCAATAACTGTGATCTCTGCTCTCTATAACTGTGATCTCTGCTGTCTACAACTGTGATCTCTGCTCTCAATAACTATGATCTCTGCTTTCTGTAACTGTGATCTCTGCTCTCTATAACTGTGATCTCTGCTCTCTATAACTGTGATCTCCGCTCTCTATTGTGGCGCCCTGGACAAGCCAGGGGCCACAGAGAACAACACCCACACACCCCACACTCCCGGTCAGGCACACCGAAGTCAGACACAAACCCTTGTTGCCTTCCTCCAGGGGCTGATGATCACACCAGGGGGTGGGCCAGGCGGTTGGTCCCGCCCACCGAGGAGTTCACAGTCCTGGAGGCGGGAAAAGCAGACAGATTAGTTTTGGAGGTGAAAGTGGAAGGAAGGAAAGTGGTAGTGGAGCAACTAACTGACAGCGTCCGGGTGTGTGGCCCGGGCGGTACAGCAAGGTTGGCAGACGGTGGTGACCGTCTGCAGGAGTGGCCTATCGGAGTCTACCGTAAGGACCGTGGACGGGCGGCGGCCCGGCGGTACCGGACCGGTACACAAAGAGAAGTCAGCACCATCCGGCAGGGGATAACGGACCCCGGCAAAGCTAGGAGTCGCCGTGAATTTGCCAAATCCGTTAGCGAAGGGAACTTCCTGGGTTTCCCAGCAGCCAAGTCCCGACAGAAGGCAACCGTCCAACCGAGAGAGGGAAACACAGTCACCGCCAAGGCTAAAGTTCCCAGGGCCAGAGCCTGCGGGCAAAAGGGGCTCCTCCAGCACCCATCCAAGCTGGGGAGCGGGTTACCGGTGGGAACCCATTGGAACCGTTTACAGTACACAGGTGCAGGGAAAGGCAGTCACCATCAACCTGCCGGGAGAAACAACTCCGCAGCCGTCTGTGGGACCCGTCCATCCAGCCGTGTGTTTTACCGAGAACTGTGTCCTCATCATTGGCTGAGTGAGTACCACCGTGCCGTGTGGCACAGCGCTGCCCCCACGACCCTACACCTCACCAGGCCCCATAACCCGCCTGTCATCCATCCCTACCCCATCACTGGGCCCCGGGACAACCAACCCCCTACCCACGGAGGGGAGAACTAACATCAAAGCTGCTCTCTGTCACCGCTCCCGGGGTGCCCGTCCAGAGCAGCGGTGGTGTCACCAACTTCACCACAACCGTGGGTGGCGTCACGGACAATAACCAAATCCCCACAATCAAATCCCCTTTTCACTCACGGGCGAGGAACGCCGCTCGAGTCCCCGGGATCCGGCCCACCGCTCGAGCCACCACCGAGCAGCCGCAGCAGCCGTGGCCGGAACCGAGCAGTGGGAGAGCGCAGCGTCCCCTCCTCCGCCCGCGACAACTTGGCGTCACGAACAGGATCCTACCGTTCTACCAACAGATGGAAGTGCGCCTTGTGTAACCGCCGGAGGTGTCCGGCCGAAAAATTTGTGAAGCCACCATCTTGGGCGCGAAGAATTCCCGCTCGAGCGTCTCCTCGAGTAGTGGAGGCGCGAAGGCCAAAACCCTGCCCCTGTAGAGGAGGAGCCGGAAAGAGACTAACGGGGACTGATGGCGTCTGGCCGCATGTAGCCCGCGGCTATGGAAGCAGGGACGCTAGGACCCTGCGGCCATTTACTGGTTCCTGGAAAAGGCCGCTGCTAAGGATGCTGAGTCCGACCGACAACACCGTGGTCCCCGCGCCTGGCACCGCAGTGTGGGTGGAAGTCCGGACCGTCCAGCTAAGCAGTCGTCTGCAGGTCCGCATGCAGCTCCTCCTGGAGGAGTGGGAGGCTGACATGGCGGAAGTGGTGGCGGCCATACGGAGACGCGAGGTGGAGGGAGTCTTGGAAGGGAGGGTAAGTGACCCACGCCCCTGTACCCCTAGTGAGTCGGTCATCGCGGCCGAGGGACCCGGTCCATACCCGCTTGCCCTGCTACCTCCCCCGCTACCCGTGTTGGCTGCTGCTGCCCCGCCACTAGGCCCGCTACCACCACCACCACCGGTAGCGGTACCCTGCCAATCCGCCCCGGCGGACCGACTTGCAGCAGAAGCTCGTGACCGCCCTGATCCGCTTCCATGGAAGAAGCCGAAGGCTGAGCCCGTCAGCAAAGATGCACGGCGGGGATGCAGCTGCCAGGAGGCAGAGCAGGCCATGTCACATCGGGATCCCTCATTACCGAAGGTACCGGTCGTAGCCAGCACAGGGGGACTCCGGCTGGGCCCGTCCCCCACACCGCCTGAACCGGAGCAAGCAGAAAGTGCTCCGCACCGGGAGCGGCAGGAAAGGCAGCTGCGCCTCGGGATTGCTGGTTAAGAAAGAAAAGTTAGAGCATGGTAGTGGTTCCCGGTTACCTTGCTGTCGGTCCCCATTGGGACTCTGCTGATGTTCCAGACGACCCCAAGGCTAAGGAGTCCGGTTGGAGGAGCAGTCGTACCCGCATCATCGGCAGCTAAAAATGGAGTCCTGTGGGACAGTGTCACCCCTCTGTGAGGGTGGCGTTGGGGGCTCGTGCTGTTCGGTGGTGGACTGTGGGAAAGCTGCGGAGGAAGTTGTACCGGAGCCAGGTGTTGTGGATGGCCCCTGGGACCCAGCTGACGGTCCCCGTCGGGTCCCTACGGCAAGTCTCCGTTGGGATCCTACAGTTTTGTTTGTGGTAGCCCGTTGGCTACGAAGCACTGTAGTTCACCTGATTGGCAAAATCCTGAGTTGAACCGGTCGTTGCCGGCAACTGTTGTCCCCGTGGGGACTGTTTGTAAATTATGCGTAGAAACTGCTACGGACAAGCCTGAGAACTAGCAGGGCAACCACGAACTTGTGGCTTGTAAATAATTGTGTTTGTGGCTTTCACCGTTACCGCCTCCGGAGAGGCAGATTGGAGGAAGGGCCCGCAGTGGAGCAGGCTGGGGCCCAGCCACCACCGGAACCGGTGGTGATCCTCTGGGGGTTTCAGGGGTTCCCCATGGACGTGGGTCCCCTGAAAAGGACAGAACCCGCTCGGGTAGCTTGTGCTGGACTGGGGTCAAGGGGTGCTGCCTGTTTGCTTAGGGGCAGCATCAGGGCCAGGTTGCTTGGGTGGGAGAGAGCGGAAGCCGTAACCGTTTGCAATGTTTAAATAAGAGTACCTCCTGATGTGGGAAGATGTTATTTTACTTGTAATCACTGTTTTACCGTTATCTTTTTCAGTTGTGAAAATAAAACCGGTGATGGACGGGCAGCCCGCGGATGGTCTGAATTTTACTAAGGGGGAATGTGGCGCCCTGGACAAGCCAGGGGCCACAGAGAACAACACCCACACACCCCACACTCCCGGTCAGGCACACCGAACTCAGACACAAACCCTTGTTGCCTTCCTCCAGGGGCTGATGTCCACACCAGGGGGGTGGGCCAGGCGGTTGGCCCCGCCCACCGAGGAGTTCACAGTCCTGGAGGGGGGAAAAGCAGACAGATTATTTTTGGAGGTGAAAGTGGAAGGAAGGAAAGTGGTAGTGGAGCAACTAACTGACAGCGTCCGGGTGTGTGGCCCGGGCGGCACAGCAAGGTTGGCAGACGGTGGTGACCGTCTGCAGGAGTGGCCTATCGGAGTCTACCGTAAGGACCGTGGACGGGCGGCGGCCCAGCGGTACCAGACCGGTACACAAAGAGAAGTCAGCACCATCGGCAGGGGCTTACGGACCCCGGCAAGGCTAGGAGTCGTCGTGAATTTGCCAAATCCGTTAGCGAAGGGAACCTCCGGGGTTTCCCAGCAGCCAAGTCCTGACAGAAGGCAACCGTCCAACCGAGAGAGGGAAACACAGTCACTGCCAAGGCTAAAGTTCCCAGGACCAGAGCCTGCGGGCAAAAGGGGCTCCTCCAGCACCCATCCAAGCTGGGGAGCCGGTTACCGGTGGGAACCCATTGGAACTGTTTACAGTACACAGGTGCAGGGAAAGGCAGTCACCATCAACCTGCCGGGAGAAACAACACCACAGCCGTCTGTGGGACCCGTCCATCCAGCCGTGTGTTTTACCGAGAACTGTGTCCTCATCATTGGCTGAGTGAGTACCACCGTGCCGTGCGGCACAGCGCTGCCCCCGCGACCCTGCACCTCACCAGACCCCATAACCTGCCTGCCATCCATCCCTACCCCATCACCGGGCCCCGGGACAACCAACTCCCTACCCACGGAGGGGAGAACTAACATCAAAGCTGCTCCCTGTCACCGCTCCCGGGGTGCCCGTCCAGAGCAGCGGTGTTGTCACCAACTTCACCACAACCATGGGTGGTGTCACGGACAATAACCAAATCCCCACAATCAAATCCCCTTTTCACTCACGGGCGAGGAACACCGCTCGAGTCCCCGGGACCGGCCCACCGCTTGAGCCACCACCGAGCAGCCGCAGCAGCCGCGGCCGGACCCGAGCAGTGGGAGAGCGCAGCGTCCCCTCCTCCGCCTGCGACACTATAACTGTGAACTCTGCTGTCTATAACTGTGATCTTTGCTCTCTATAACTGTGATCTCTGCTGTCTATAACTGTGATCTCTGCTGTCTAGAACTGTGATCTCTGCTCTCTATAACTATGATCTCTGCTCTCTATAACTGATCTCTGCTCTCTATAACTGTGAACTCTGCTGTCTATAACTGTGATCTTTGCTCTCTATAACTGTGATCTCTGCTCTCTATAACTGTGATCTCTGCTCTCTGTAACTGATCTCTGCTCTCTATAACTGTGATCTCTGCTCTCTATAACTATGATCTCTGCTTTCTGTAACTGTGATCTCTGCTCTCTATAACTGTGATCTCTGCTCTCTATAACTGTGATCTCCGCTCTCTATAACTGTGATCTCTGCTCTCTATAACTGTGATCTTTGCTCTCTATAACTGTGATCTCTGCTCTCTATAACTGTGATCTCTGCTCTCTATAACTGTGATCTCTGCTCTCTATAACTGTGATCTCCGCTCTCTATAACTGTGATCTCTGCTGTCTATAACTGTGATCTTTGCTCTCTATAACTGTGATCTCTGCTCTCTATAACTGTGATCTCTGCTCTCTGTAACTGATCTCTGCTCTCTATAACTGTGATCTCTGCTCTCTATAACTATGATCTCTGCTTTCTGTAACTGTGATCTCTGCTCTCTATAACTGTGATCTCTGCTCTCTATAACTGTGATCTCTGCTCTCTATAACTGTGATCTCTGCTGTCTATAACTGTGATCTCTGTTCTCTATAACTGTGAACTCTGCTCTCTATAACTGTGAACTCTGATCTCTATAACTGTGATCTCTACTGTCTATAACTGTGATCTTTGTTCTCTATAACTGTGATCTCTTCTGTCTATAACTGTAATCTCTGCTCTCTATAATTGTGTCATCTGCTCTCTATAACTGTGATCTCTATAACTGTGATCTCTGTTCTCTATAATTGTGAACTCTGATCTCTATAATTGTGATCTCTACTGTCTATAACTGTGATCTCTGCTCTCACTGTGATCTCTTCTCTCTATAACTGTGATCTCTGCTCTCTATAACTGTGACGTCTGCTCTCTGTAATAATGACCTCTTCTCTCTGTATGTGTGATATCTCTTATCTCTGCTCCCTACACCTTGCTGATGCAGTATAACTACCTTGTGTCTTGTTGCTGCGCTTTGTCTTGCCATGGTCTGTGACATAAATCCATCTTCCACAACCTCACCTTTGTAGTGGAGCTTGTCTGTTCCTCACCCAGTTTTAAGCCTCCTATACAGTTTTTCTGTTTCAGTCAATGACCGTGCTTCAATCTACATATGAAAATGATGATCCTTATCAGCTGTCTGGTATAATTGGTTCCTCATACACCTGACTATAATCCTACAAAATCCCTGACTGTCCACAAATGTGACTACAAGAATAGATGCTCCTTTGAAGGTGACGGACGATCACCGAATACTGATGGGATTTGGATTTCTCTTTTCTTCAGTCACGTTGCATTTTGTTTAGTCTTAAAAATAAACTATTACTTCTATTTTTTGGAAGCTTCTTAGTTCTTACCTGGAAGCTTTTGCAGAGCACGGTATCTCTGAGCTCCGGTCTTTATCTCTCGGAGTCTGGTCCCTCGGCTGCTGCTATAATATTACGCAGCAGGACCAGATACAGTCTCACGCTTCCACCAATGTAGCTGGGTTTTCCCTTTCTATCTTGGCTGGATGGAGAGTCAGAAAGCCTAAATGAATTAGGTGTTTTCCGTATCACATGTGAAGCTGTAATCTCATTTAATTAGCACCAAGAAAATCAGGCTGAAGTCATTATGTTATCTGCAGCCTCCTATGATTATAGTGGTGCAGACCAGCGCTCGCTCGCCTTCTGCTACATTTACGGGAAACATCTCAGCACCGTTCTACTAAACCTGCACGTCCTTTATCGGTTTCCATTTACCCTTTTCTTTCTGTGAAACTTTTTTTCAAGGTGTTTTCCATCCTCAGCTTCTTAATATGTTACACCTTTTTTGTCGTAAGATACGACACAGACAAATATAGTCATTGAGATTCAGATTGTCCCTGCGTTGTGTTCTACAAGACACGACCATGACTCCTAAATCATGACTTGCCGAAAAAATTCCTTGACAAAAAGTTGATCACAAAAGTGTCCCCTGTTACGATTCCTCTGTGCAGAGCATCTTGCCTTTGGAGATGCTCTACTACACCTTCCTGAGTTACTGAGCTAGTAGCTTGATTGACAGGGCAGGATTCCATGTTGGTGCTGATTACTCAGGTATTCCTCCTTACTGGTGATTGCTCAGGCTTCTTTACTGAGCATGCTTGCCCACAACCTTGCCAGTTGTATTCTCTGGTTCTGCAGTTGTGCTGTTGGCTTGCATATCTGCTAGTGTCCTGATCTTTGTCTCTTGACCCCAGACTATTATTTGACTCTTCTCTGCCCGCCCCCTGTTCCTGACGTGACCTTCTGCCTTCTGACCTCGGACCGTTACCTCACCACGTCTCTGTTTTCTCCCTGAACCTATTACGTGCTCTCCTGGATTTCTGACCCTCAGATTGTGACCTGACTATGATTTTGCTTACTCCTTTTCCTCCTGTTATCAGACCCCGACTTTCCTGACTACTCTTCCATCCATACTACCCATAAGTAGTGACTGGCATTACATTCACTTACTGGGATCCTCAATACTCATTTGTGGTAAAACCCGTCAGTAGGTGTTCAATTTTTCTGCGCTGCCTCCAGAGAATAAACGAAGTATTACGCATTGTCCATTCATTACAATCTGATATCTCTGCTATGCTGGACGGTTCTCCAGAGTGAGACATGTTCTCTTTAACTGCTTTCTACTCCAAAAATCAAGGATTAACACAAGAGAACCCTCTATTAAGGGTAAATGACTTTTTGAAAAAAAATATTGAACATCAATTTCATGTCCATGGGGTGGAGCGGAGGATACTAAACTGAGTCCCAATATTTACCAATGGTTGGCGTTTGATCCTTCCAATCTTTTTGGGTTGGGAAAATGATGATGGAAACATGGAGAGATCTGGTGTCCTCTAGAAGATCCAAACCAATGTTTAAAAAGCAGTATTGTGTGTATCCTCTACTTTTGTCTTTTAAGCTTTTTAGCACTTTTTGAGAAATACATTCATCTCTGGGGTCAAGTTTTCATCAATCAAAGCTGACTTATTAAGAATCTCACATCCCTAAGAGGAGGAATTGGTAAGAGGTAATGAATTTTGGTCCCTTTACGCAGACATGAAAAAGTCAGTAATTTCCAGTAGAATCCCATTGTCACACGGTGTTCAGCTCTAAAATCACCTAGAACCACCAAAGGAGGCATAGAATCTGACACTTCACACTATGCCGCCTTTGGTGCTTCTGAGTTACACAGACAGGCTCGGGCGTTGACTAACTATGTTCTCATTAGTGCTCGGGCTTGCAGGAGTTCATTTCTGCTAGCCTGGTGGTAGCCTCTTGGATCACATGTTGTGGGAGACCTATCACAGTCACTACCTGGCTAATTAAAATGGTGGAGCCTGTCTTCCCATGCTGACTATAGGTTTTGCTAAACTGTTTTGTGTGCTGTTGTATCTCAGTCCTGCTGGTGATTGTATTAATTTTTGCGCTGATTTCTTGTTGAGCTCTCCTGGTGTCTTGTTGTTTCATCCCTGCTCTTATTTTCCTCGTAAGCTCCTTTTGTCTTATACCTGTGTGTGTGTGTGTGTGTGTGTGTGCCTTGAGATAGACATTTGGTTTTCCCTGTTTGTCTATTTTTGTTGGCTTTGCCACTCCTGTCCTGGTCCTCCCCAGGGGTTGGGGGAGGGGGTATAAGATCTGGGCTGGTCAGAAGTAGGGCAAGTAAGGCAGCCGAGATATACTCACCATCAGAGGTAACTCTGGGATTAGGGACAGCTAGGGTCACCTGGCCTCAAATCCAGCCTATATTACTGGGATAGACAAATAGAGCTCACATCCAGCCTATATTACTGGGAGTGACCCACAGAGCTAATATCCAGCCTAAATTACTGGGAGTCAAACAGAGCTCAGATCCTACTGGGAAAGACACACCGACCTCACATCCAGCCTATATTACTGGGAGAGACAAATAGACCTCATCTGCAGTCTGTATGAGGCTACTTTCACACCTCCGGCTTTTGCAATGCGGCACAATCCGGCACTTTGCAGGAAAACCGCAACCGTTTTTTTTTGCTGCCGGTTGCGTTTTTCCTGCATAGACTTTAATTAGTGCCGCATTGTGCCGCATGGGCTTGCGTTCGGTCCGGTTTTTGCCGCATGCGGCAGATTTAGCCGATGCGGCGGCCGGATGGAACGTTCCCTGCTACGTTTTTTGCTCCGGCAAAAAAAACCGCATCGCGCCGCATCCGGCCGATGCGGCGCTTTTCCCAATGCATCCCTATGGATGCCGGATGCGACACGATGCGGCAAAAACCGCATCCGGCCGCCGCATGCGGTTTTTGCCACTGCGCATGCTCAGTAGCATGCCGCAAGCGGCAAAAACCGGACCGGCCGCATGTAAAAAACTTATGCAAAGGATGCGGTGTTTTCACCACATCCGTTGCATAGGCTTCACAGCCGGATTGAGCCGCACGGCTCAAACCGGATGTGTGAAAGTAGCCTTACTGGGAGAGACACATGGAGCGCACAACCAGCCTATATTACTGGGAGCGAAAGCCAGCTCACATCCATCCTATATTAGACATACAGATCTCACATCCAGCCTATATTAGTGGGAGACACACAGATCTCACATTCATCCTATATTACTGAGAAATACATACAGAGCTCACATCCAGCCTATATTACAGGGAGAAACACACCAAGCTCACATCCAGCCTATATTACTGGGAGAGACACACAGAGATCACATCCAGCCTATATTACTGGGAGAGACACACAGAGATCACATCCAGCCTATATTACTGGGAGAGATACACAGGGCTCACATCCAGCCTATATTACTGGGAGAGACACACAGAGATCACATCCAGCCTATATTACTGGGAGAGACACACAGGGCTCACATCCAGCCTATATTACTGGAGAGATACACAGAGCTCACATCCAGTCTATATTATAGGGAGAGACACAGAGCTCACATCCAGCCTATATTACTGGGAGAGACACACAGACCTCACATCCAGCCTATATTATTGGGAGAGACATACAGATCTCACATCCAGCCTATATTACTGGGAGAGACACACATGGCTCACATCCAGCCTATATTACTGGGAGAGACACACATGGCTCACATCCAGCCTATATTACTGGGAGAGACACACAGGGCTCACATCCAGCCTATATTACTGGGAGAGACACACAGAGATCACATCCAACCTATATTACTCAGAGAGATAGATAGACCCCATATGCAGCCTATATTATTGAGAGAGACACAAAGCGTTCACATCAACCTATATTATTGGAAGAGACACACAGAGGTCACATCCAGCCTATATTAATGGGAGAGATACAGAGCTCACATCCAGCCTATATTACTGGGAGAGACACACAGGGCTCACATCCAGCCTATATTAATGGGAGACACACAGAGCTCACATCCAGCCTATATTACTGGGAGAGACACACAGAGCTCATATCCAACCTATAAAACTGGGAGAGACACACAGAACTCACATCCAGCCTATATTACTGGTAGAGACACACAGAGCTCACATCCAGCCTATTTACTGGGAGAGACACACAGAGCTCACATCCAGCCTATATTACTGGGAGACACACAGAGCTCACATCCAGCCTATATTACTGGGAGAGACACACAGAGTTCACATCCTGCCTATATAACTGGGAGAGACACACAGAACTCACATCCAACCTATATTACTGAGAAAGACACACAGAGCTCACATCCAGCCTATATTACTGGGAGACACACACAGAGCTCACATCCAGCCTATATTACTGGGAGAGACACACAGATCACAGCCAGCCTATATTACTGGGAGAGACACACAGAGCTCACATCCAGCCTATATTAGCGGGAGACACACAGACCTCACATCCAGCCTATATTACTGGGAGAGACACACAGAGCTCACATCCAGCCTATATTACTGAGAGACACACAGACCTCACATCCAGCCTATATTACTGGGAGAGAGACATAGAGCTCATATCCAGCCTATATAACTGGGAGAGACAAACAGAGCTCACATCCAGCCTATATTACTGGGAGAGAAGTACAGACCTCACATCCAGCCTATGTTACTTGTAGAGAGAAACAGAGGTTACATGCAACCTATACCACCAACCCCTTATGTTACCCCAATTGCCACTCCTCCAAGGCGATTGGGATGAGTAGGGTAAGTGCCAGGATTGGCGCATCTAATGGATGTGCCAATTCTGGGGCAGCTGTGGGTTGCTATGTTTAGAGTGGGGAGTGCCCATTAACCATGGTCTTCTCCAGCCTGAAAATATCAGCCCCCAGCTGTCAGCTTTATCTTAGCTGTGTATCAAAATTGAGGGGACCCCATGCCATTTTTTTTTTTTAAATTTTATTAATTGAAATAATTGTAAAAAAGTCACATGGGGTGCCTCATATTTTGATACGCAGCCAAGATAATGCACACAGTTAGGGGTTTCAGCCTGTAGCTGTCTGCTTAATCTTCGCTGTCATCGAGATACAAAGGACCCTGCACCATTTTTTCTAATTATTTATTTATTTTTACACTCCACGTCCGGGACCCAGACAGCTATTGTGAGGTCAACCAATCACACATGGCGGCAGCTTGACTGCAACCAATCACAGAAGCTGTTACAGAGGGTGGACAGGGGAAGTAGAGAATATGCATGAGATTTAATGAGTGGACCCAGAAGCAGTGTGACAGCCGTGTGGAAACTTGGTATGTATAACTACCCTGCTCTAATCCCCATTGTGCTTCCTTTTCTTGTTATACAGGAGGCCGAACCTGAACAATATTAAAGACTTTCTGAGAAGACTGTGGTCTGGGTCCAAGCACGGACACCAGGTGTTCAGTACGGACGCCAAACTTTACAGTTCACCCATCACTAATTATAATGTAGATCCTAACCATTTTCTGGATTAATGGACCTTCATGTAAAAATGTAAAACACATGGGCCCCAATTCATCAAGCCGGTCTTGATAAGTGGTTGGGTTGTAGTATGAGGTGCCTGATTCATTCCTGGACAGCCTGATGTTGTGCAAACATTTTGCGACTATTTAAAGGTTTTTACACAAGAATCCTTTGTCGATTAGTGGCCCAAGACTGGAAAGATACTAGCATATGCCAGCATACTGTCAGCTATATCACTTTATATTGCCTCTCTCTGCTTCTTGTCTTGTCAATGAAATATCAGACTAAAGAAATTTCATCTCCAAATAAACCTCCCGAAACATCCAATGTTCGTCCTTAGCCAATGTTCTTACCACAGAATTGCTGACACCCCTGCACTGTTCCCAAACAGACCTATGTGAAGCTAATCCTATTGTTCTGTGCTTGTCAGTTATATCTAAAAATGTTTTTGTGGCACCCCTGAGGCTTCAGGCGCCACAGGGTACTGCACCTCACTTAAGTACGGTATTCATCCTGGGTATTGAGGAGGTCGGTGCCGGTTCCACATCCAAACATTTTATAAATACACAGCAAGTTGCCCTCCCCACTGGTGACTGGGCTAGGGTTGGGCCTTAAGGTTGCCACCAAACACTAGGGCTTCCACCCACTAGTGACAGGAACTCGGGGATGTGAGGAGCAGCCACTGGGGGAGAAGGAGGAGGACATTTACACAAAAGGAGTCGTGCACTGACTGAGGTTGGGGAAGGAAGCAAGAGAGCTTACCGGTGGAAGCTGTGGGACACAGGAGTAAATATGGTCACTGAGGGGAGAGCTTAATTGCTCCCTCGTGACTGGAGCAGTTCAGGGGTCATGAAGCCAGGCAGGGCCACCCGTGACATCCCCTGACCCTCCCCGGCCTGGTGACGAGTATTCCCCAGACCCCGTTGGGTGCTCCATTTTCCTCGGCTAGAAACTGGAATAATTGTTTTTATTATTATTATTATTATTATTATTTTTATTTATTAAACAGCCTTCAGCTTGATCTTGAGCCATGGCGTCTTGATGGATGAATATTCTGTAGGAAGATCGATCTTGTGCAGCCTAGATAGGTCCACGAGGGTCTTCTCTGCCGTTATCTTGATATTATCAAGTCGTTTGGTTTCTGGTCTTCATCTTCGCCTTGTTCCTTCTATTCTTCCAACCATGATGTCCTTCTCCAGTGATTCCTCACTTTGTTTGATGTGTCCAAAGTCGTAGTTTGGTAATTATTGCTTCCAGTGACATGTCTGGCTTGACTTGTTCCAAAATTGATTTGTTTGTTCTTCTTGCCATCCATGGTATTGATAGCATCCTTCTCCAGCACCACCTTTGGAAGGTGTTGATTCTTCTTCTGTCTTGTTCCTTTCTCGTCCAGGTTTTTCATCCATGCTACTATAGAAAAGACCAGAGTATGTGTGAGCCGTGGGTTTGTTGCCAGTGAAATGTTCCTTGTTGTGAAGACCTTCTCCAGTGACTTCATTGATGATTTGCCCTTAGCTATTCTCATATTGACTTCTGGTGTCATTGCTGCATCTTGAGTGATCATTGATCTGAGTAGGTTGAAGTCCATTATAACTTCCAGTTTGTCACCGTCGATCTCAAATGTGTCCTAGTTGTATGTAGCAGGAGTCAGTATCTTCGTCTTCTTTGCATTGAGTAGGAGTCTAAAGCCTGCTTTACAAGTTGCAATTTCGCATACGATATCGTATGCGATTTGCCACGCCCCCATCGTATGTGTGGCACATTCAATTTGTTGAATGTGCCGCACAAACGATTAACCCCCGTCACACGTACTTACCTTCCATATGACCTCAATGTGGGCGGCGAACGAGTGGGAGGGACGTTCGGCGTCACATCGACGTCACAAGGCAGCCGGCCAATAGAAGCGGAGGGGTGGAGCTGAGCGGGACGTAAACATCCCGCCCACCTCCTTCCTTCCGCATTGTCGGCGGGAGCCGCAGGACATAGGTAAGATCTGTTTATCGTCCCCGGGGGGGTCACACACTGCAATGGGTTTTCAGGTTCCGTTTGAAGCTTGCAAGGGTAGCAGATAGTCTGACGTGTTGAGGCAGCGAGTTCCAGAAGACTGGGGATACTCGGGAGAAGTCTTGTAGTCGGTTGCGTGAGGAGCGAATGAGAGAGGAGGAGAGAAGGAGATCTTGGGAGGACCGGAGGGGACGTGTTGTAGTGTAGTGGGAGATTAGTTCAGAGATATATGGAGGAGACAGACTATGCACAGCTTTGTAGGTCAGTGTTAGTAGTTTGAATTGGATGCGGTGGAAGATTGGGAGCCAGTGGAAGGACTTGCAGAGAGGAGAAGCGGGGTGGTATTGGGGAGAGAGGTGGATCAGACGGGCAGCAGAATTAGGGATGGACTGAAGAGGGGCAAGCGTGTTAGCAGGGAGACCACAGAGGAGGATGTTGCAGTAGTCAAGGCGGGAGATTATGAGAGCATGCACTAGCATTTTTGTAGATTGAGAATTGATGAAAGGACGGATTCTGGAAATATTTTTGAGTTGAAGACGGCAGGAGGTGGTGAGGGATTGGATGTGTGGTATGAAGGACAAGGCAGAGTCAAAGGTCACTCCGAGGCACCGAACTTTGGGTGCTGGTGAGAGCGTGATGTTATTTATTGTAATAGGTAGATCAAGTAGAGAGTGTAGGTGAGACGGAGGAAAGATGATCAGTTCAGTTTTGGCCACATTGAGCTTTAGGAAGTGAGAGGAGAAAAAGGAGGATATAGCAGATAGACACTCTGGGATTCTGGACAGCAGAGAAGTGACATCTGGTCCAGAGAGGTAGATCTGAGTGTCATCGGCATATAGGTGATACTGAAAGCCATGGGACTTTATGAGTTGTCCCAGGCCAAATGTGTAGATAGAAAAAAGTAGGGGTCCCAGGACACTCTCGGCACTCTTGACACTCCATAATAAGTCCTTCATTCCATCTACTCTAGTTGCTATCAATGTTGTATCGTCTGAGTATTTATAATTGTTGATGATTCGTCCATTAATTTTGATTCTTTCTTTTTCGGCAATTCTAGCCTTCCTGAGCTTTTGCATATAAATTGAAGAGAAATGGTGAGAGGATGAAGCCCTGTTTAACGCCTCTATTTTGCACCAGGCCATGTCACCGTGTGCCGTGCAACATGTTTACTCTTGATCGATGTTAAGGCTCCTGATGAGGCTGATCAGATGCTTTGGCACACCCATATCCTTCATGGTATTCCAAAGTTTCTGGTGTTCAACACAATCAAAGGCTTTGCTGTAGTCGATGAAATAGAAATAGATCTTCTATTCTTTGTCCTTTTCCATTATCCATCTAATTTTTTCAATTACATCTCTTGTTCCTCTGCCTTGTCTGAATCCTGCTTATTCCTCTGGCAGCTCTTTGTCAAAATAATGCTGTAGCCGTCTCTGTAGGATCTTTAGTAGTATTTTACTGGCTTGAGGTATGAGCGCAATAGTCCGATAGTTTCCATAGTCGGTAGTATCTCTCTTCTTCGGAATAGGAATAAACACCGATCTCGTCCAGTCTTTGGGCCATTTACCAGTTGTCCATATCTGATGACACTGGTGTGTGATGACATCAACTGCTGCTTCACAAAACTTTATTAGTTCTATTGGAATACTGTCACATCCAGGGGCTTTCTTGTTTGACAGAAGCTTTATCACAGCCACTTCATCCTTCAAGATGTTCGGTTCATTATCATTTCCAGTCTCAGTTTCTTCCCGTATCACTGATTCCTTCTTGTAGAAGTTCTCCGTGAAGTTTTCCATCTTTCCTTGATCTATTCTGGCAAAGTTAGTTTGTTCCCATTGGTGTCTTTCAACATTCCCATTCTTGGTTGAACCTTTCATCTTATCTCTTTGATCTTTTGGTGCCTTCCTGGTTTTGCCCTTCAGATTTTCATTTTCTATCTCTGTTCATATATTTGGTAATAAAGTTCTTTGTCCGCTCGAATGACTCTCTTTGGTCTTTTACTGATGTTATCTGTGTCTTGCTGCCTTTTGCATTTACTATATGTCTTTCTTTGATGACCTTTAGGGTCTATTCTGATAACCATGGCTGAGGTGGTGTCTTCTATCTCTTGTTTATTGTCTTTCTGGTTTCTTCAATAATAATAGTCATTATATGTGTCCATAATGCCTCAGGATTTCTTTTATCAGTAACCAGTGATCTGACTTGATTGTGCAGACTGTTCTAAAATACTTCAGGTATGTTGGTCAAATCAAAGTTGGAAATGACCTGTTGTCTTGTCCATTTGCGCACCTTCAGTGTAATCTTTGCCGTCAAAAGTTCATGATCAGTTCCACAGTCAGCTCCTGGCCTTGTTTTCGTGGTAATGGTTGACAACTTCCATCTTTGGCTAACACATACTGTATGTAATCAATATGATTCTTATAGACCCCAGTCTCGTTTCATTCTCCAACTCGAAAGTTTCCAACAATGGTTCTATGTTTGGCATTCAAGTCTCTGATGATTATGAGTAAAGCGGGCTTTACACGCTACGACATCGCTCAAGTGATCTCGTTGGGGTCACGGAATTTGTGACGCACATCCGGTCGCTTTAGTGATGCCGTTGCGTGTGACACCTATGAGCGATTTTGCATCGTCGCAGAAACGTGCAAAATCGCTCATCGGTGATATGGGGGTCCATTCTCAAATATCGTTACTGCAGCAGTAACGAAGTTGTTCCTCATTCCTGCGGCAGCATACATCGCTCCGTGTGACACCGCAGGAACGAGGAACCTCACCTTACCTGCGTCCCGGCCACAATGCGGAAGGAAGGAGGTGGGCGGGATGTTACGTCCCGCTCATCTCCGCCCCTCCGCGTCTATTGGGCGGCGGTTCAGTGACGCTGCTGTGACGTCGCTGTGACTCTGAACGAACCGCCCCCTTAAAAAGGAGGCAGTTCGCCGGTCACAGCAACGTCGCAGGGAAGGTAAGTCCGTGTGACGGGTCCGGGCGATGTTGTGCGATACGGGCAGCGATTGGCCCGTGTCGCACAACCGATGGGGCCGGGTACGCACGCTGGCGATATCGGTACCGATATCGCAGTGTGTAAAGCGGCCTTAAGTCTTGTTTTGATGTCTTGTCGATTTCTTCTTGAACTTGATCATAGAATAGTTCAACATCCTCCTGAATAGTTCAACGTCTTCCTCCTTGGTTCTCAGTAGTTGATGTGTAGACTTGTATAACTGTGACATGGATTATAGATATGGCTCCTTGTAGCCATATCAAGATGACTCTATCACTGAATGCTTTGTACTTCAATAACGTGCCGGACGATTTTCAGTTGAGAATAAAAGCAAACAATTTCTCCTTCAGTTATCATTGCCAGAATAGTAGACCCAATGTTTGTTTTACTAGAAATGTTCAGATTGAGTCCATCTTAGTTCTCTAATTCCAAGTAAGTCGAGACCTGTTCTGCCCATTTCAGCTTTGATATAGTAGAGTTTGCTTTGGTTCATGGTTTGTACATTCAAAGTTCACAACTTTATGAAATCTCTGCTTCTTTTGATCTTCCCTTTCGACCAAGCGATATCAACACCAAGACGTTCTTGCTTTCTCCTTTCGCTTTATGAGACTTGATCATACTGAGATCGACCATCGACTCTTCCCCAGTAGCTTATTGAGCGCCTTCCGACCTAGGGGTGAATTTTACAACACAATATCGAATTCTTTAAGTTGTACTTTTCAACAAATTATTTGTCATAATACGGAAGTAAATTGCCAGGCCTTTCTTCCGCTCAGTAGTGTAGCTCCTGTGAAGACGCCACATTGAATCAGAGTTGTATGTTGTCAATACAAACTGCCTCATTGTGCAACGTCCTGCTGCCGATGCTGGCACCGGGTAGTATGCTTACTTTGGTACCTCTGTTGAATTCTATTTGCCTGGAGTGTCCCTGATAACAGCGTCCTGCTGCTGATGCCGGCACCGAGCATTAAGGTACCGTCACACATAACGAGATCGCTAGCGAGATCGCAGCTGAGTCACGGTTTTTGTGACGCAGTAGCGATCCCGTTAGCGATCTTGTTATGTGTGACACCTACCAGCGATCAGGCCCCTGCTGTGAGGTCGCCGGTCGTTGCAGAATGGTCCAGGCCATTTTCTTCAAAGGCGATGTCCTGATGGGCAGGACACATCGCTGTGTTTGACGCTGTGTGACAGGGTCACAGTGACTGCCGAGATCGTTATACAAGTCGCTACTGTGACCTGTATTGTTCCTGCATCGCTGGTAAGATCTGACTGTGTGACATCTCACCTGCGACCTCCCAGTGACTTACCTGCGATCCCTATCAGGTCGCATCGTTTTCGGGATCGCTGGTAAGTCGTTGTGTGTGACTGGGCCTTTATACTTTGTTTGGTACCCCAGTTAAAATCTCTTTGTCTTGGGTGTCCCTGATGACAATGTCCTGTTGCTGATGCTGGCACCGGGTAGTATGCTTAGTTTGGTGCCACAGTTGAAACCTGTTTGCCTGGGGTGTCCCTGATGACAACGACTGCTGCCAATGCCGTCACCGGACAGTATGCTTAGTTTGGTACCTCAGTTAAAACCTGTTTGCTTGGGATGTCCCTGATGACAACATTCTGTTACCAATGTCGGCACTGGGCAGTATGCTTTTTTTGGTACCTCAGTTGAAACCTGTTTGCTTGGGGTGTCCCTGATGACAACGTTCTGTTGCCGATGTTGGAACGGGCAGTATGCTTAGTTTGGTACCTCAGTTGAAACCTGTTTGCTTGGGGTGTCCCTGATGACAACGCTCTGCTGCCAATGCCAGCATCGGGCAGTATGCTTAGTTTGGTACCTCAGTTGAAACCTATTTGCCTGGAGTGTCCTTGATAACAACGTCCTGCTGCTGATGCCGGCACTGGGCAGTATGCTTAGTTCGGTACCGCAATTGAAACCTCTTTGCTTAGAGTGTCCCTGATAACAACATCCTGCTGCCAATCCTGGCACCGGACAGTGTGCTTAGTTTGGTACTGCAGTTGAAACCTATTTGGCTGGGGTGTCCCTGATAACAACGTCCTGCTGCTGATGTCGGCACAGGGCAGTATACTTAGTTTGGTACCACAGTTGAAACCTCTTTGCCTGGAGTGTACAGGATGCCAAAATACTTTGTGAATGGCATGGCTTTTAGCGTCACTCATCCACACAAATACAAAATACAAACATAAAAAACACAATACATACATGAAATACACACAACAAATGCACAATAAGACAAATACAGATTACAATCCAATAGACAATTTAGACATCAAATACACAATACAGGCAACAAACACAGATGATCCCACACAACAAATACATAGTAAAACACTATATAGTGCTAAAATAATTACAATATACAGAGCCTAAGTAATGCCAAAATACTGTGCTGACATAATGAAAAACAAATAATACCTATATACAGTGAAACAATTGCTAACAACATACCAAGCCCAAAAATGTACTAGAAAATCCCATCAATTTGGCCAAAGCTCTACATGGGCTGTCATTTCCCATAGTTACATTAAGGAATAACGTTTGGAACTCCATTCTATGTCTGAACTGGGTGCAAAAAACCTAAAAAACATCACTATGGGGAGATAAGGTATGCACACCAGTGACTATGGAAGGGGAATACATGGAATAGCAGAAACTGCTGTGTGAATACTGACATGAAAAATTCAATAGCTATTTGTAAGAATGAAATGTGAAAAATGGAACCTGCATTACTGCCATGAATATATGAATAAAGAGAAATTTAGCTACTGAATTGATCAATGCAGAAGAGCCCCAACACTACGCCAAAGTATTTCTCTACGTTGGGGTCCCTAGCTTGTGTGTGTCCTCTCATGCAGTTAAAAAACTTACCGTGTATGGGACGCTGAGACCCAGGCTATTTATGCGTACGATATGGATTGGCAATAGGTGTGTATGGGGAGGGTTCACAAACGAAAAACTACTAACATTAAGGAATAACGTTTGGAACTCCATTCTATGTCTGAACTGGGTGTTTTTTAGGTTTTTTGCACCCAGTTCAGACATAGAATGGAGTTCCAAACGTTATTCCTTAATGTTAGTAGTTTTTCGTTTGTGAACCCTCCCCATACACACCTATTGCCAATCCACATTATATGCATATATAGCCTGGGTCTCAGCGTCCCATACACGGTAAGTTTTTTAACTGCATGAGAGGACACACACAAGCTAGGGACCCCAACGTAGAGAAATACTTTGGCGTAGTGTTGGGGCTCTTCTGCATTGATCAATTCAGTAGCTAAATTTCTCTTTATTCATATATTCATGGCAGTAATGCAGGTTCCATTTTTCACATTTCATTCTTACAAATAGCTATTGAATTTTTCATGTCAGTATTCACACAGCAGTTTCTGCTATTCCATGTATTCCCCTTCCATTTCCCATAGTTAGACAATCAAGCCATTGCTTTGAATGGACCATTGATCTCATCCTTTAGGCAAACTTTAGCAGTGTGTTGTCCAAGTTGCTGCCCCATGCAGAACAATGGACACAAGTTATCCTAAAGTGTAGTACAATCAACCAAATAATATCACTATACAGTCCCCAAATATTACACACCAAATAATACCAATGTACAGTGCCCAGGTATTGCAAACGAAATAATGCATATAGTGCTCAAATAATAGCAGCAAAATAATACCAACCATATAATACCAATATGCAATACACAAATAATACTGACATACAGTGTCCAAGTAATTCAGTAGTAGCAGTGTTAAAATATGTGGAAAAAAAGGAATATTCTCAATCATCAGAGTTAGGGTCCAGCAGCGGATACAAACACAAAAATATGGCAAAATCATGGAGTCATCACTACAAACATATCCAGTACGGATGCCATAAGCTCCAGGTGAGGAGGATCCCCTGAGCCCCAGCATCAGTACTCATGGTGACCCCAATATTCCTCATGAGCATTGACCCTTTTTGTTGTCATTATTTTTCAGGGCAGGGTCAGAGAGTTCCCTTTATCTGATGGGCTCCAGGGACTCGTCTTCAGCCCTGGTCCATGCTTCCAGGAGGATCTGGATGTCTTTATATTTCAGTCTTTGTATAAAGTCTGGGTCATTTGTTTTACATCCAAAGCTCGAGTGCTCAGGCCATGGATGTCCCAGCGGCTGATTGTGAGTGGGGTCATTTGTTCTATATACCTTGTGTATATACCTTGTAATGAGTGCGGCTGTGGAGGATTTCTGCTTGGTTTATACATGAGGCTGGTCCCATCCAGTCACAATTATCAGTATTCATATTCTTCCAATACTTAAACCCTACTCCTCCCCATAACGGGGTTTACTTTTGCATAGATAGATAGATAGATTGATAGATAGATAGATATAGAGGGATAGATGGATAGAGGGATAGATAGATAGATAGATAGATATAGAGGGATAGATAGATAGATATAGAGGGATAGATAGATAGATAGATAGATAGATAGATAGATAGAGGCATAGATAGATAGATATAGAGGGATAGATAGATAGATAGATAGATAGATAGATAGATGGTTAGATAGAGGGATAGATAGAGGGATAGATAGATAGATAGATAGATAGATAGATAGATAGATAGATAGATAGAGGGATAGATAGATAGATAGATAGATAGATAGATAGATAGATAGATAGATAGATAGAGGGATAGATAGATAGATAGATAGATAGATAGATAGATAGATAGATAGATAGATAGATAGAGGCATAGATAGATAGATATAGAGGGATAGATAGATAGATAGATAGATAGAGGCATAGATAGATAGATATAGAGGGATAGATAGATAGATAGATAGATAGATGGTTAGATAGAGGGATAGATAGAGGGATAGATAGATAGATAGATAGATAGATAGAGGGATAGATAGATAGATAGATAGATAGAGGGATAGATAGATAGATAGATAGATAGAGGGATAGATAGATAGATAGATAGAGGGATAGATAGATAGATAGATAGATAGATAGATAGATAGATAGATAGATAGATAGATAGAGGGATAGATAGATAGATAGATAGATAGAGGGATAGATAGATAGATAGATAGATAGATAGATAGATAGATAGATAGATAGATAGAGGGATAGATAGATAGATAGATAGAGGGATAGATAGATAGATAGATAGATAGATAGATAGATAGATAGATAGATAGATATAGAGGGATAGATAACATGGATAGATAGATAGATAGAGGGATAGATAGATAGATAGATAGAGGAATAGATACAGTGCCTTGCGAAAGTATTCAGCCCCCTTGAATTTTTCAACCTTTTCCCACATTTCAGGCTTCAAACATAAAGATAAAAATGTTAATGTTCTGGTGAAGAATCAACAACAAGTGGACACAATTGTGAAGATGAACAAAATTTATTGCTTATTTTGAAAATTTGTAAAAAAGAATAAACTGAAAATTGGGGTGTGCAATATTATTCATCCCCTTTACTTTCAGTGCAGCAAACTCACTCCAGAAGTTGATTGAGGATCTCTGAATGATCCAATGTTGTCCTAAATGACTGATGATAAATATAAGCCCCTGTGTGTAATCAAGTCTCCGTATAAATGCACCTGTTCTGTGATAGTCTCAGTGTCCTGTATAAAGCGCAGATAGCATAATGAAGACCAAGGAACACAACAGGCAGGTCCGTGATACTGTTGTGGAGAAGTTTAAAGCTGGATTTGGTTACAAAAAGATTTCCACAACTTTAAACATCCCAAGGAGCACTGTGCAAGTGATCATATTGAAATGGAAGGAGCATCATACCACTGCAAATCTAACAAGACCCGGCCGTCCATCCAAACTATCATCTCACACAAGGAGAAGACTGATCAGAGATGCAGCCAAGAGGCCCATGATCACTCTGGATGAACTGCAGAGATCTACAGCTGAGGTGGGAGAGTCTGTCCATAGGACAACAATCAGTCGTACACTGCACAAATCTGGCCTTTATGGAAGAGTGGCAAGAAGAAAGCCATTTCTCAAAGATATCCATA